>NC_091476.1:75418856-75556013 GCF_036971445.1 Narcine bancroftii
TGAACTCCAGGCTCCTGTGGACTTTGGCTGTAGTCCCACTGCTGCTTTCAGGTGCAATGGGGGATGCTCCGGGCTGGAGATTAGACCTACAGGAGATGGGTTCGGTCAGTGCTCCTCCTGGCCGGGTTCTCCAATTTCAAATGGCCTCCCGACAGCTGCATTGGGGTAGAATAGACAGCTTTACAGTCGGGTATTCTGGCCACCTGAAAGCGTCTAGACCTTGCACCAGGCAAAAAGAAATTTGATGTAATACAACACTGTTTATCAACATGATAATAAATTGAATCTTGTCATTAGTATTTGTAAATACATTTAGACTGTGTGACTTATTTTGCTGGTTGTTTAATTGATTACAGTCAGTGATGTACAGGACAGAAACCATTACTAAGGACACTGGATGGGTCTGGGACAGGAAGAGGTCCATGGGGGAGCAGGGTAACTCCGACCCCACTGTTCTAACAATAAACCTGAATCACTGCCAGGCTCCAGCTCTTCGCTTTGTTCCTCTCACTTCCTGGTTGCTTCTCTTCCCCGCCCCCCTCGCCTTTCCATTGGCTGCCGATTATGTCACCGGACGGCCTGTCAATCAAGGCAACCTCGAAGCCCGGGCTCAAGGCGGCCGGCCGTAGACAACGCTGCGGCCGAGCGAATGTAAGTGACCTTCCCCCGTGCAAAGAGCGCAGTGGGTTGTTTGCAGAGAGACGAACCGTTGCGACCCCTCCCCCTGTGAGTGGCGGGGGGAAGATTGCACGGGTACGGTACCGCTTTTAATCCGCTCATTCACTTTGTCAGTGGTGCAAAGCCCACCCGGTTCCATCCATCAGATCTATTGTGCGTTGGCCCTCTCTCCCCCCCATCTCCTTGCTTCTCTCCTGTGTCGTTTGCAGAGAGGTAAACGTCCCAGAGAGGGATCTCACAATAACGGTGCCAGTTTTAATCCGCCCAGAGTGATAGGCAGTGGGGCGACCCACTCGCTTTCAGAGCGCAGTATCCAGTGGTTCTCGACCTGCTCCACACTCACTGCATTGATTTATCGTTTATACTATGCTCGCACGGTAAAGATGAGATCTTTACGCACCTCTGACACAGCTCCTTTGTGGTCAGTAGGGGATGGCGTAAAGTTGGGGGGGGGGGGGGTGGGGGAAGGTTGAGAACCAGTCAATCAGGTGCGTTGCTTTTTTGTTGTTTGCTGCCCCCAGATCTTTCTGCTCCACTCCCATGTCAGATAAACCCTTTGCATCCCAGGGGGAGATCACAAGATACAGGAGCAGGAGGACCGTTGGCCCATCGAGTCTGCTCCGCCACTCTAATCATGAGCTGATCCATCCTCCCACTCAGCCCCACTCCCCAGCTTTCTGCCCTGACTGATCAAATCCCTGTCAATCTCTGCCTTAAATATACTCGGCGACCTCACTTCCACGGCCGCCCATGGCAACATGTTTCACGGACTCACGACCCTCTGACTGAAGAAATTTCTCCACATTTGTTCTAGGGTGGGATGGGGAACAGAGGGATGAGGGGGATGCCCCTATTGAGGCATTTCAAATGCTGAAGGGCCTGGACAGAGTCGATGTGGCGAGGATGCTTCCCAAGGTTGGGGAGTCTCGGACAAGGGGGCACAACTTCAGGATAAAAGGGCGTCAATTTAAAACAGAGACGCGGAGAAATTTCTTCAGCCAGAGGGTCACGGGTCCATAGAAGTGAGGTCGTTGGGTGTATGTAAGGATATCAATAAGGTAGAGAGGAAGCAGAGAAGATTTACTAAAATGTTGCCTGGATTGCAGTATCTAGAATACTGAGAACAATTGAGTAGACTGGGTCTTTATTAATTGGAGCGTAGAAGGTTGAGGGGGGGGATTTGATAGAGGTATATAAAATTATGGGAATAGGGAGTAGATATGAATAGGCTCTTTCCCCTTGAGGGTAGGAGAGATTGGAAAGAGGGGGTCATACGTTAAGGGTTAGTTAGGGGGCAAAAGTTGAGGAGTAATATAAGAGGATGCTTCTTCACTTAGAGGAGTGGCTGAGTGGAATGACCTGGAAGAGCTAGTTGCAGCAGGTCATTTCTGTCATTTAAGAGGAGGTTTGAGGAGTTCATGGATGTGAGGGGGTTGGAGGGTTAAGTGCAAGGGAGTGGGTAGGTGGAACTAGTGGAGTTAATGTAAATCGGTGTGGACTAGAAGGGCAGATATGGCCTGTTTCTGTACTGGAAATGCCTGGCAGCACAATGGCTATGTACAAGAGAAGTGAGATACACATGTTGCCTGCAGGAAGCTGTTGCATTAACTACGACTGGTTACGACGTCCTCTACGTCCTGTTCTCCGATCTGGATTTCTGAACCTTCTGGGACCATGGATGTCTATGCGGTCGGACATTGCCTGAATGGTCACGAACGTATCTTGTTGTTGTTATAACCTTGTTCATCAGATGCATTGCCTTTTTTTGTGTTTGCTCTCTCCAGATCTCCTGCTCGTCTCCCATGTCTCCATCCCCACTGGAGGACCGTCTGCTGATCCGAGTGTTGCAAAGGCCCTGCACTTTGGCACTGCCCAGCTGCCCGGCGTCCGCAGGGAACATCACTGAGGGGCCGGAGAAGAGGCTGGACGGGAGGAGAGCTTGGCAGCCGAACCAGCAGCTGCCTAGCCTGGGGCGGAGATCAACGCAGCGGAAAGCGTCCTTGCAGCATTCTCCGGGCCGGCAGAGCCGCCACGCCTCTGGCATGCGTCCCCTCAAGTGCGGTTGCAGGGGATGCTGGAGGCTGATGCGCCGGGAGGAGGCACGGGGCTGTGGCTGGGGGGGAGCCGCCTCCTCCCTGCGGCGGCTGGGCTGCCTGCCGGCTCTCGGCTGCATCTCCTGCGACCCGGGTGTGCGCTCACTGGGCTCCAGCTGCAGCTTCTGCAGCAGCGACCCGATCATTGGCCCCGAGCCGCGGGTCGGGGGATCCTGGCGCAGCGGCCGGGGGTCCCAGCAGCAGGCTGGCGTCATCCTGGACTGCCGCGGCTTGGTGGAGTACACCAAGATGCAGCTGCAGGGGGCCATGGGGCTGGGCTGGCCTGAAGGCGCGGGGCTCCGGCGGGGGGCCGAGCAGGCCAAGGTCGCCGTCTTTGACCTGCTGTCTGGCCGTGCCCAGGGCACAGGCAGTCGGCTGCAAGGAGGGGGAAGGCCAGCGGCACTGCGGCTGGTGGTCGGACCGCTGGGGGCGCGGGGAGAGGAGATGATGCAAGGTATGTGTGTCTGTGGAGGGGGGGAGACAGGGTCTATGGAGGGCTTGGGGTGGGGAGATGGGGGGCCAAAGGGAGGGGAGATGGGCACGGGAGACAAGGGGGAGGGAATATGGGGCTTGGGGCATGATGGGTCCTGGGGGCTGGGGGTGGGAGAGACGGGGGACGAGGGTTGGGGAGATGAGGCCAGGGGCTGAGGCTGAGGGGTGGGATAACATGCTGGGGGCGGTGAAATGAGGCCTGGGCCTGAGACTCCGCAGGCAGTGGGAACCAAGCAAGGGGGGACAGCCCAAGCATCAGGGCACCCACCAACATTACCCTTTCACTTCCTGGGGTCCCTTTCTCCCCTCCCGTTCCCCCAGGGTTCCTCACTTCCCTCCACCACCTCATTCCCCATGTGCCTCTCCCCCTCCTGTGTCCTGGGATCCCCATCTCATCCCCGGGGGTCCTTCCAATCATTTTGTTCTTTGGAATGTAGAAGGATGGGAGGAGACTTGATCGAGGTCAACAAGATTCTGAGAGGCGTAGACAGGGTGGGAGGCCAGCGCCTGTTTCCCAGGGCGGGATCAGCAAACAACAGAGGACACGTGTACAAAGTGAAGGGATAGAAGTTTAGGGGAGACGTCAGGGGGAAGTTTTATTACATAGAGTTGTGGGGGCCTGGAAGGCCTTGCCAGGGGTGGTGTTGGAGGCTGGAACATTTAAGAGACTCTTAGGCAGGCCCATGGATGGAAGAAAAATACAGGGTAGGGAAGGGTTAAGTAGGTTTAGGAAGGTATATATGGGTTGGAACAATATTGAGGGCCGAAGGGCCAGTAGCGATGGGCAGGTGGGTGGAGTAAGACACAGATTGGAACTCCCCCTCACTGAGAAGGCTGCAGAGGTGGAATGGTGTTGGCTGAGGCTGAGATTGTGGGGATTTCCCTCAGCCTTGAGGGGAGGCTATGGGAGGCTGTGGCGTTCGGAGCTGAGATGACTATTGGTTTCACCCGTCTTGTCCTCATCCAGGTGACGCCAGCGAAGGCCCGGTCTCTGCTCCGTCGAGCGAGCCATCCGGGGGGCCAGAGGCTGGGGACGCAGCCCCTGAGCCCCCGCTGACCCCTGATGTGGAGGACGCCGAGCTCAGCCCCGTCCTGCCTTTCCTGTACCTGGGCAATGAGAGGGATGCCCAGGATCTCGGCCGCATGCGGCAGCTCGGCGTGGGATACGTGATCAACGTCACCACCCACCTTCCCCTCTACCATGCCCACGCTGGCACCCTGCGCTACAAGAGGCTGCCAGCCATTGACAGCGCCAAGCAGAACCTGCGGCAGTACTTCGAGGAGGCCTTTGAGTTCATAGGTGAGGGGGGCTGGATCAGGGTTGCTTGGTGTCGGGACATCCTACCCCTGCCCCATCGTGGCACATTGGTACAGATACACCCCATTTTAACCAAATTCGCTTTTATGAAAAAAATGTGAAAGCACCGTGCCGATATTAGAGGCTGCGCAAACGCCAAGCACCTCTGTCCTCGGGAATGCGATGAGATGTCAATAGACGATCCTCTTCCTCTCTCTCCTACATCCCCGTCTCCTGGACCTCCCACCTCCCCAACCTCCTATCTACACTGTACATACATTATTTCCACTTTATCAGATCATTCCTGCTTTTAATAAATGATGGTGTTAAGTTAGGTATTTTTCTGGCGATCCATCCCGTAGGATGAATACAGTTCCTTTCAGTCAGTTTGTGGAGTTTGTACCCCACTCCTCAGAAAGCAACAGTGCGTGTGACAAGAGGGAGGGATATAGGTGAGTAGGGGATTTGCACAGGTCCAGAGCCATCCTCTTGACATTACCCCTTCCTGGATCCAGCAGCTTGGTGAGATGTTCTGTGGCAAGGAATGGCCAGACTGAGCTTCGATACAAGGGATGCCCTCCCCATGTCTGCTGGACACCCTCTGAGAGGGTTCGCCCGCCCTCTGGCAGGTCTTGTTTTTCATCCTGCAGGGTGTCCAGCCACCCTCTGCACCGGGCAATTCCCGGTGGGAGAGCCGGTTTAATTGCCGACCGAGTGACAGGTAATGCTGGGTTACATGGTACCAGCGGCCCTCCGACATGTGACCTGACACTAATTTTAGATTTAATGTGTGATTTGCTGGGTTATTTTTGAGGCTGGAAACGCTCAAAAAATTTCCCATGGGAATCAGAGGTAATCATTCCTTCGATTTCGGCTTACGAAAGGTTCCGTAGGAATGCTCTAGTTTCATAAAGCGGGGTGCACCTTTATCCTTCAACTAGGAGATGATTGGGGTCACTACTGCAATGCAACCCCCCTGGTTATATGATGCAAATTGTAAACTTTCCCTCCTTCCAACCAGTCAGTGATCTGTCCCGGCCTCACGCACTCATCCCATCCCACCACATACTCAGTGAATGTGCAGCATTGAACATTCCAGTACAGTACAGGTCCTTCAGTCCTCAATGTTGTGCTAACCCATATATTGCTACCAAAAAAACCTAAACCTTTCCTACCCCGTAACCTTCTACTTTTTTTCCCAAGAGTCCCTAAATGGCCCCAATGTTCCAGCCACCACCCCTGGCAGAATCTTGTCGATCTCAATCAGGTCTCCTCTCATCACCCCAGAGAGAAAAGTCCCAGCTCTGCCAACCTTGCCCCATGCCACGAGACTTGTTCCCCAATCCAGGTGACATCCTGATGAATCTCCTCTGCCCCCTCCCGAAAGCATCACCCCCGTATCCCTAAAGGTTTCCTATCCATGTACCTGTCTAAAAGGTTGAAGTTGTCCCTATCTCCACCACTTCCTCAAGTAGCTCAATGCAGACAACCACTGTGTGAAGAAGGTACCCCTCAGGTCCCCTGTAAATCTCTCCCCTTTCACCTTAAACTTTTGATCCCTCCTACGCTGGGGGAATCACTGTGACTGTCCACTGTGATCTTGCCCCTCACCATTTGTTAAATCTCTGCAATACCCCTCAGGATTAAAGCCCTGCAATAGGTAGGGAGACACAGCCCAGGACATCACAGGCAAAACCCTCCCCCACCATCGAGAACATCTGCGGAGAATGCTGCTGTCGGGAGAGCAGGAAGGATCCACCCCTCCCAGCAGCCGCTCTGTTCTCGCTCCTGCCATCAGGAAAGAGGTCCAGCAGGTTCAGGAACAGCTGCTCCCCCTCCACCATCAGACTCCTCAACGACAAACTCCATCAGGCACTCTGACTTTTGCACTTCATTGATTTTTTTTTTCTCTTTCTTTATTGCACTGTCAATTTGTTTATGTGTACATTGTGGACATTTTTTCTTTGCTCTACCAATTAGTGGTAATTCTGCCTGGCCCACAGGGAAAAGAATCTCAGGGTTGTACATGATGTCACGTACGTTCTCTGACAATAAATCTGAAACCTGAAGGTTTCCACTAGAGGAAAAAGCCTTGGCCAATCTAGTCTCTCCTTATAATTTGTGTCCCAGTAATGACCTCGTGGATCTCTCCTGCCCCTTTGTCCAGGGAATGACAACTCCCTGGGTGATCCCTTGTGCACAGGTTCACAGGGGCTTTCGGGTGGGGATGCCGCGATGAGTGTCTGAACTCCTGCCGTTCCTTTTTGCAGAGGAGGCCCAGCAGTCTGGAAGGGGCGTGCTGGTTCACTGCCAGGCTGGCGTGTCTCGCTCCGCCACCCTGGTCATTGCCTATCTAATGAAGCACACACTCATGACCGTGTCGGATGCCTACAAGTACGTGAAGGGTCGCCGCCCCGTCATCTCGCCCAACCTCAACTTCATGGGGCAGCTGCTGGAGTTCGAGATGGACCTCAACAAGGGTCTCACGCCCCGCATCCTCACCCCTAAGCTGGCTGGGCTGGAAACTGAGGTGTAGGTCCATGCCCTGCTGCAGGGCCAGGAAGGGAAGTCCAAGCCGGCCCAGGAACACCAGCCTGGACTGCTCGTCTCCCCCAGTCCTGACAGCCCCTTCGAGAGACCCCCCTCCCCCCTACACCACGGCCAACTCCGACCTGACACCCTGTGGGATCTGTGCGGCCGTGGAGGGGTGCGGCGTTTGTCGCAGGCACAGAGTTGGAGGGCATCGAGATGTGCCTTGGGGCTTCCTGGAAGGGGATTGGGTGGGGTGAAAGTTACCTTGAGACTCTTACTGTGAAAAGCCGTCGTGCTGGGCAGATGTTTCTGAACCGGAGACCGTTCTCTCCCCAGCAGCAGGCTCGGGGCTAGGTGGGGAAGGGTCTGCCCTCTACAGTTCGATCTTTATCTCCTTGAGCCCTCACTGTTCTGCTGCAGCCCTCCTGCCGAGGTCCCGGCACTGCATCTGTTCCCATATACTTCCACGTGGGCTTCCATTGGAGGAGAGGGGACACCCCGGCCAATGGGGGGGGGGGGGGAGAGGAGAAAGGGGACATCCCAGCCGATGGGAGGAGAGGGAGACATCCCAGCCAATGGGGGGGGGGAGAGGAGAAAGGGGACATCCCAGCCGATGGGAGGAGAGGGAGACATCCCAGCCAATGGGGGGGGCAAGGGGGAAGAGAGGGGGACATCCCAGCCAATGGGGGGGCAAGGGGAAGGAGAGGGGGACATCCCAGCCAAGGGGGAGGAGAGGGGGACATCCCAGCCAATGGGGAGGCAAGGGGGAGGAGAGGGGGACATTCCAGCCAAGGGGGGGAAAGGGGGAGGAGAGGGGGACATCCCAGCCAATGGGGGGAGAAGAGAAAGGGGACATCCCAGCCAATGGGAGGGGAGGGGGACATCCCAGCCAATGGGGGGGGAGGGGGAGGAGTGGGGGACATCCCAGCCAATGGGGGGGAGAGGGGGACCTCAGCCAATGGGGGGGAGAGGAGACATTCCAGCCAATGGGGGTGGGGGAGGGGTAGGAGAGGAGGACACCCTGGCCAATGGGGGGGGGGAGGAGAAAGGGGACATCCCAGCCAGTGAAGGAGGAGAGGGGGAACATCCTGATAATGGGGGGGGGGGGAGGGAGAGGAAAGGGAGACAACTCAGCCAATGGAGGAGGAGGAGAGGGGGGGGGAACAACCCAACCAATGGGGGAGGGGAAAGGGGACATCCCAGCCAATGGAGATGAAACCCTGGCCAATGGGGAAAGGAGAGGTTGGACTCACTGGCCAATGGGTAGAGTTGGGGGGGAAGATGGGTAACAAGGGGTGAAAGTTGTCTGTGATTGGTCTAGATAGGACATGCACCAGTGGAAAATCCTCACATGGCACTGGGGGGTGAGAGCACACCCCACACAAGGGGTAGGTAGAGTTGGGACACCTGAGACGATTGGGGAGAGATGTCCCTGGGCAGCCAGATGGAGGAACAGGAACCCTAGCCACTGTATTCCCCACAGCACTGACCTAGGAAGAGGTCCCCAGCAGCAGGAGCATCTCCATCCCCCCGGGCTGCGACTGGATAGTTACCCTCACCAGCTCCTCAACACTGTGCTTCACACTGAGTTCTTGTCCACACTGAGGAGTGAAACCAGGAGTGGACGGATTCCTTCAACCACATTCACCTCAATCCATCTGCTTGGATCCTGCTTCCTTTCCATAAAGTCTTCCACTTGTTTAGAGGAGTGAACTGTATGGACACGTCGACCATGAGGATGACATCTTTGATCAGACTCCAAATGACATAAAGGTAGTGTGCATGGGTGCCTAGTAGAGATGGTTATTGCTTTGTCTGCTTCCGGGAGTGTGTGATGGGATGGTGCGGAGGTAGCTTCACTCTGTGTCTGACCCTGGAAGTGTGAGACGGGGCGGAGGTAGCTTCACTCTGTGTCTGACCCCGGGAGTGTGTGACGGGATGGGGCAGAGGGAGCTTCACTCTGTCTGACCCTGGGAAGTGTGTGATGGGACGGTGAAGCAGGAGCATCACTGACCTCTGGACTGTGACAGGTCGATGTGCTAACCCATTGCTCGTGCAAAGCCCATTCACACCTTACACTGGTGACCCAACTTCACGTGTAGGCAAAGGAAGTTGTCAAGTCCTTCAACAGTGGGGACCTTGGCTGATGTGCAGGGACAGTAGAGGTGATGTGGGTCTGGTCTCAGGTCAGTGTCTGCCCATTACCATTAACTACCTCCTGCCACTGCACCGCACCATGATAAACCTGCTCACATCAATGACCTCAGAGATGTAGGTCAAAGGTGACACCTTGACCTTTAGCTGTTTGTTTGTCAATCTGTTGTTTAACTTGCTATTTATTTCTACCTATTTGGTGGTAAATTTCCATCATGTTATTTATTAAAATTCAATTTTTAATGACATCTTGTTTGGTGCATGGTTCTCAGCTGAATCATGGGGTACAGTGACGGAGGGCAACGTGGTTAGCAAAATAGGCCGTTCAGCCCATTGAATGCCCCACCATTTAATCATGAGCTGATCCATTTCCCCGCTGCCCAGCCTTCTCTCCATTACGTTTGGTGCCCTGGCTAATCAAGAATCTGTCGCTATCTGCTTTAAACACACCCAATGGCCTGGCCTCCACAACTGCCTGTGGCAACAGATTCACTGCCCTCTGGCTGAAGAAATTCCTCTGTGTCTCTGCTCTAAGTGGACGCCCTTCGATCCTGAAGTTGTGCCCTCTTGTTCTGAACTCTCCCATCTTTCTACATCGACTCTGTCCACGCCTTACAACATTTGAAATGCTTCAATGAAATCTGCCACCGCACTATTCTAAATACAGGCCAAGAGCTGTCAAACATTCATCATATGATAATCCTTTCATTCCCAGAATAATCCAGGTGAACCTCCTCTGAACCCCCTCCAACGTCAGCCCATCCTTTCTCAAACGAGGAGCCCAAAGCTGCTCACAGTTCTCCACATGAGGTCTCACCAGGGCCTGATATAGCCTCAACATCCCATCCCTGCCCTTAGATTCTATTCTGGTTGTAACGAATGCCAGCATCGCATTTTCCTTCTTCAGCCCCGACTCGACCTGCAAGTTTCCCTCCAGCCCGTCCTACATGAGGATCCCCGGCTCCCTTCGCACCTGGGAATTTCAGTTCATTTGAAGCGCCCCATGAGGTCTGTGACCGTGGAGGTTGCAGGAGGGCTGGAGGCATACTCACAGACTCTCGGTGTCTCTGGGTGGGGGAGGGATGACTCTTTTGCTTCTCTTTCTCTGATTGTTAGGGGCGCCAGGAAATTTCTGCCGATGGCGAATCTTTGCCTTACGGTAAAGGAAATTTTATGTAACATTACAGCGAGCCCAGGGTCACTGATCATTGGTTCTGACTTGGGACATCCTCAGAGTGGATGGTGTTGAGGTGTTGAGTGGGGATCTGATAGAGGTATACAAAACATATAAGGGGTGCAGAAGAAAGCTTCCTGTTGTGTCTGAAGCAAGAGGGCATAAGTTTGGATAAAGGTGAGGACAGGAACAAGAATAAACCATGTTAAAACACCAACTCAGCTGGTCAAACAGTTCATCTTGTAAAGATACATAACCAACGTTTTGGGCTTGAGCACTTCAAGGTGTGAACAAAATGTTGGCAGGTGCCTCAACAGAATGGTGGTGGGGGGAGGAAGAGCTCGGTCCCACAGGCAGGAGGTAATAGGTGGGTAAGCGAGGGAGGGCGCAGCAGCAAATGGGTGGGGGTGGGGAAGACTCTGCGAATGGTGAGGGAAGGAGTTGAAGACCTGGAGGAATGGAGACGGGGAGGGATGGGAACTTGGGCAAGGAGTCTGCGGGAGAAAGAGATGAGCAGATTTCCACAAGGTCTTTGATAAGGTGCCGTTTCAGACATGGAGTTGGGGTATAAATGTATTAGCACAGAGAGAGTGTAGAATGAAACTCGAAAGTCTGCAGACACCGTGATTAAAGTAAAACTACAAAGCTGGAGAAATTCAGCCGGTCAAATAGTGGCAAAGATTAAGATACACAACTGATGTTTTGGACTTGAGCCCATCATCAAACCCAATGAATTTGCACCAACATTGAATGAGATTGGGGGCTGAGGGGGTGATTGGCTGAGGGCTCAGCTCCACTTCCCTCCCTGTTCACTATGGCTCTTCAATCCCCCCCACCCCACAATTCTTCAAAATCCCATTTGCTCACTAAATATACTGAGGAACAAGATGGCAGCACATGAGGTTGCAGTGGCCACCGGCTCCTCACAACGGTGAACTTCCCTAAACAACCTGAGCCTCAACATGGACAAGACGATTGGGGACTTCAGGAGGACCAGGAACGACCACCCTCCACTACACATCAACAACTCTGTGGTGAAGAGAGTGGAGACACCAAGTTCCTCAGAGTTCACTTCACCAGTGACCTATCATTGGACCCTCAACATCTCCTCACTTGTCAGGGTTGTTTGGTGTTCTCCCTGCCCATGGGAAGAAACTGATCCTCAGCCCGGTGGTGCTGGCTCTGAACCTTCTGCATCTCTTCCCCGTCAGGAGCAGCTGGAAGATGGTCCTCACTGATTTTGCGCGCCCTCTTCAGACAATGATCCCGTCAATGGGGGGTGGGGGATCCTTCAGTGACCCTCTCTGCTGCTCTTGTGGTCCTGTGGATTGACCTCCGATCCATTTCTCTGAAGCAAGCGTTCCCACACTGTGACGCACCTGGCCAGGATGCTCTCAATAGAGGCTCCTGGAGAAGGTGGACGTGACGGTGGCCGATAGCCTCGCCCGACTGTCTTCTGCAGTCCCTGTTGTGCCTTCCTGACAAATGAGGAGATGTGCAAATGCCAGGGCGACTGGAAGCAGAGGAATGGCTCCACAGATGCTGCCTGCCCTGAGGAATATTTCCAGCATTGCAGACTTGTTAGATAAAATGGAATATTCATAAAAATGTTTAAAAAATTCATTCAAATCTAATGGCAGTTTTGCATCAAGCAAAATAAAGTCTAAAGATCCTATCAATCTGAGTCTCAAATAAGCTGAGTGTCTATTTTTGCTCCTCAAAGCTCTGGGAGGGAAAATTTCTAACTCCAAGCATTTGGCATTAATTGTAGTTGGAGGGTGGGATAAAAGTGAATGAGGCCCCAGCGAGGATCGAACTCGCGACCCCTGGTTTACAAGACCAGTGCTCTAACCACTGAGCTATGGAGCCAGCTGCAGGGCTGCGCTTGAAAATAGCAGCAAAAGGCAGCAGAGAGCGCAGCCTTGGCTTGGCAAGAATGCAGCGCTGCACGAACCAGCAGGGGGAGGCCACGGGCTGGTGAGCCTTAAAGGTACAGGCACACCTTGATAAGCCTTAAAGGGCAGGCCAATTCTGTCATGTTCCAAGGGTCCAGTAGGGCGGTAGGGACGCATACAGGCAGATAACAACAGGGGCAAACCGATCACTGGGCAGGGAGGGAATGAAACATAAAAGACTGAAGACGCTGTGATTTGAACCATGTAACATCACAGCACAAAATCAGGCCTTTCGGCCCTACTTGTCCGTGCCGAACTATCATTCTCCCTCGACCCACTGACTTACCCAGTCCGTACCATCCAGTCCTGCAGGCAGTATTAGGGGGCCAATCACTTGGGACAGGCTGGGCCCCGTTGACTGCTGTGGCCAATGGCTCGGAGCCAAGTGCAGGGGCTCAGCCGAGGTGATTCACCTGGGCCAATGGGGTGAAGGTCAGGGCTGAGTCTGACTGGGCTCCCTGGACTGCAGCACCTGGTGATTTAGGTAGGACAATTGCAAGGGTCACCTTGATGGCTCAGGGTGAGTCTTTGACCTTGATCAGCAGGTAGTATATACTCTGAATGCTGCCTCTCCATTGCAACATTCGGAAGACACACTGCACGCCAATAATATGACAGGTGATAACTAAGTCTAACGGAATAATGTGTATGATTGAACAAGAACAACGAAGGATAATTATGGCTATAATATTGAGAATAAATACAGTCCCCCAGTGTATGATAGTCACCCAAATCCCCCCAATGGACCTAAATGGCCCCCAGGGTCCCCATGAGGTGGTGATGCTGGAGGAACTGGTCTCCGGATTTTTGAATTTTGGCCACTGAGTCGCGAATGTGGTCAGCCAAGTTGGAGGATTGGTCAGGTATTTATGTGCAGCACTCCTGGCCAAAGACTGTGCAGGTACCAGCAGGTAGTCCAGGACCATGCGATTTTGTAGTGCCACCATACGTACTGCCGTCAGCTCCACCACTGTCCGGGTCAGAGCGTCCTGTGTATGGTGGAGGGACACTGCCGTCTCATTGGCCAACATCTCCAGGAGGGCGGTCATCCGGGTCACTTCGTTGGAGAGTCGTGCAGTGCTGCACCTGGGGAAGGTGATCATCCAGAACCATTCAGCCATAGTAATGACCTTCTTGTTGCGGTGGTCGCCAAATGCTGGGTGGTCCCCTAGGTTGTCAAGAGTGAATATAGGGCACCATGAATGCGGGGAAACAACAGCTGTACCAGGTGGCAGGGAGCCAGAGGTAGGCACGGTGCCCACATACCCAGTGGGTGCCATTCAAGGTCCAGGGAGCCCCCAGCATGGCGACACTGTTGGAAGTGGTGAGTGCGGATCCCGGGTACCCTCTATGCTGGCAGTCACTGTCACCAACTGGGAGGTTGGAGGGGTGCCAATCAGGGAGTCTGCACCAACACCCCTTTGGTCTATGGAGGAGCATTGGGATGATGCGGAGGGTCGGGACTGGAGTGGAGGTCCAATTATAGGCAGGGAAATACCGGTTCCTGAAGCACCCACCCCATTGGGAGTCGGTGGAGGGGGCAGTGTTGAGCGGGCATGCCAGGGGTGGTGGGCTGCCATTAGGCCCACCCCATACAGCCATCCCAAAGCCAGCTAGAGCAAAGAATCTCAGAAGGCAGTTCATCTGGGAGTCATCCAGTTGGATGGGGGTGAGTGGTAATGCTTGATTGGTGTGTGCTGGAGTTTGGACACAGATCCAGCGGTTCGATCTGTTCGTGGTGGTGGCGAAATCATCGGTAATGCAGAGGAACGTGATCACCAATCCGGCATTGCCCATGATCACCACTAGCAACAGGGGTAGAAGCAGGGCTTGCATGTCCTGTGGGGTGAAAGAAACAAGAGGGGGGGGGAACTCATTGTCTTGGAGTGAGATGGTGCGTGTGGAGACAGGAGAGGTTGGTGTGGCCTGGGATTGTAACCCAGCGGGTGTCTCCAGGACCACACGCGACAATCTCCCCTTCTAGGGGAGACTGTGTGGCTGTCGTATCCACACTCTCCCAGAGTCTGTGGGGGGGGGTTTATTGGGCTCTAGTTCCGGGGATGGGGAGTGTGAGAGGTGGCAAGACATGGGAGTGTCTCCTTGGCCGGTGGGGCGTGCATTTAAATGGTCCACAGCCTGCTGCAGCACGGTCAACCCCCCCACCACTCCTCGATGTGTGGAAGGGGGTCAGAGTGCGGATGCTCTCCTTGAACTGGCCGTTCATCCTTTCAACTGACCGGGATGCCTGGGGGTGATAGGGGATGTGGAGCAGACACGACATCTCCACCTCAACAGCCCAGTCTTGGGCTTTAGACCCCGGAAAATGTGAGCCCTGATCGGATCGCACCTCCCACGGGAATCCGTAAATGGAGGAGGGGGGCTGTAATCCTTTAATGGTGCTATTCTGGTTGGCTTTCTCACAGGGTACTGCCACCAGTACTCCAGAATATGTGTCCACCATTGTCAGGAAGGATGTACTGCTTTTTATTTTGGTGTGGGAGCGGTCCGATATAGGCGACCTACTCCCGAGCCGCAGCGAATGTGACTTGACGGCCCTTTGGCCATCCCTTGACTTTACCCGCTGACAGACGGGGAAGTGTCGAGCACGGCAGTTTCGCACTGATCCAGGATGAGGGCGACCCTGAACTGTTCTGCCCATCGATACGTGCTGTCAGTGCCTAGGTGGCTGCTTTTGCGGTGTGCCCATGCGACCAGAACCCCATTGTCGGTGTCTGGTGGGGAGGTGGAGGCAGTGGGCGGCCTGGTCCACGGCCACGTTGTGCGCTGCCTCCTCTGCAGTGTTGCGGTGTGTGTGTCGATGTGGTGAACTGTGATCTCCCTGTGGGTGGCTTGGTCCCAGATCAGTTGGCAGTGGTGCTGTCCCCAGAGTGGGTGTCCGTGGATTTCCCACCCTGTCTCATGCTATTGGGCCATCCACACTACCATACCGTTGGCCACTGCCCATGAATCATTGTAGATGTGGACAGCCCTGTGGTGTCCTGCAGTGTGAGTGGTACTGATGCCAGCTCAGCAAGCTGGCTGGAGCCCCCACCACCCCCTTCTCCCTCTTTGGTTGGGACTTTCCCCGTGGCAGGGTGGAGAGCCGCTACCTTCCAGTATTGCTTTTCCCCTTTCCAGCGGCTGGAGCCGTCTGGAAACTTTATTGGGGGTCAAAGGGACAGCCCCAGGGCACGGGGGCGGGCGGAATTTTGGCCAGTTCTGGAGCCGACTCCTGGGTTTGTGGGAAGGACGTGGAGGCGGTTGACCCCTTCTGGGCCGGGCAATGTACCACTTCCATTTTACTATGGATGACCGCTTAGCCCGGCCTTGCTTGTGGGTGGGCTTGGAGGATTTGACCCCCGCATTATGGGCAGGTGTGGACAGAGGATGATGGGGTCAGTGCCTGTCTTGTGTTCGGTGGCTAGGAGGGCCAGATAGCGGGCAAGCAGCTGGGCCTTGAATGGGCTGTAACCCGCAACAGCTTTAGGCGGGGAATTTGTCCAGAAACTCTGCGACCTTGGAGCTTCTGCCGGAGCCTCCAGTCAGTGGTGGTCTCCCTCGCTGACACTTGTAATTCAAAAGGAACACCTGCCTGTCTGGGAGCGAAGGGCAATGCTTGTTCCACAGCTTGCTTCGCTGTATCGAAAGCAGCCTGTTGTTCGGGACCCCATCGGAAAGTGGCTTTTATTCGTGAGGCCCTGTAGAGTGGTCTCAGATTCATAGTGTTAGAAATTGAAGTACCTTTAAAGAAATTGCTTGAGACAAAAATTGAGAACAAAGAACATTTATTACTACAACAATGCAAAGTTGGGTGCTTCCCCTTACCCTGGGAATACACACACATACTGGGGCTCACCCAACTTTTATACAGTCAATTTCAGTATCAAAGTGCCCTCCCCCTTACATTCTTCGCCCCCTGGATGGGTTTGGCATAGACAATCCTTCCTGCCTACGTGCAGTTTCAGTATACTTGGAGGACCAGGGGGTATCCTGTGGGTGTCCCATCATGTCATTGTCCTTATTCACACCTTCCTGATTCTCTGGGCTACAATCTCTTGGTATGCAGAGTTGACTCATCCTATCTAGGGTTGGCTAATTTAATATGTATAAATCTGTGTATGGTTAGCTAATTAGATATGTAGGACTAGGAGACCTTTATCTGATCCAGACTACCTCAACTTCCTACATTCTATTGTTCCTTACCATTCCTTTTCTAAGTCTTATGGTGGCTCTTGTCACAAAGAAGATTCTTATGTTAATCATGCTGACTCTGCTTTCCTGCATCCTAATCCAAGCTCATCCTGTTTGTACTGGTTACAGCCATTAACTGATGAATTTTAGTTTCTTCTATGTTCATAATTTTAGATCAATTTTCCCATCTCTCACAATCCTCACTTTTCTTTTAGATCAGTAATACTGATCTTTCAAGTGTAAGGTGTTGTTTTACCCAGCTGGTCAATACCTGTGTAAAGTCTTTAGGTAGGGGAGCACCATGAAGGTCAGAGTAGCGAGTCCAGCTGCTTATTAGGGTTGCGAGTATCAGGCTCCAGTTCTCAGTAAAGAGTCTAGTCCATCCCACATCAGTCCGAAATTGCCACGTCTGAACATGGGCATGGGCAGATTCACGTTGAAACATTGAAGCAGTGTCTTTGAACCACCCGACTTTTGTAAGCATTGTCCTGACGAAGTCTGTGAGAAACGCTGCCTTCAGCAGCGAACAAGTAGCAGTAGTCAGGCGGTTCCGTTGAATTGTGGCTAGTATCTGATGTCCTCTTCAGCCCCGAACCCTAGGGCCACCGATCTCCGAAGGCTGTTTGGAGCCTGATATTGAGGTGCCAAGCAGCTCACGTTGTTGGTAACTGGTGCTCCCCTTCACGGGGTGATGAAAAGAGACCAAGCTGGGGGGGGGGGGGATTGTTTCTCGTGATTTAATTGTGTTTTGCAGCTTGCCTGTGAGTCTCTCCCTGTGTGTGAAATGTACATTGATTAATCACTATGTAGGCTGTTAACTGACTATCGCTACTGTATTCCCCCTGGTCCGTATTGAAAATGCCCTAAATCTATGCCCTGTCTACACTGTAAAGTAGCACAATTGTAACCTCTGTTGCCCCTATTCCAGGAGGACTTAAAACATAGGGAGTAATGAAGTGACATAAAGAGTTAACAAACAATACCCCAATAAATGAATAAACAGGTAAAATACAACTATAAATGTATAAACAGTTAAAATACAACAATAAATGTAACATTACGGCACTTTGTCACGGCGCAGTGTAAGTTTCAGGTCTGAAGGATGAGGAACTGCACGCCAAGTTGAGGGTTGAGTCTGTGTGTCGTGATGTTGTGGTTCAGAAGCTGGTTTAATTCTTTGAATGTGGGTCCAGCCTTTCTCTCTTGTTCTTACTGCGGTGTCTGTAATTAAAAGTACACAGAAGGGACCATCCCAGGCAGGTTTTAGTTGATCCTCTTGCCATGCTTTTACATATAACCAATCACTAGATTTTAATAAAATGAATAACAATCTGACTTTCCTTTGTGTTAGTGTAAAAATTGTAAAATGAAACACAAACCATATTTCCATGGGTTTTGAATATGTTAGACCTTATTAAAATGCATTTGGACCTGCTTGTCTGTATGGGGCAGAACCCTCCAATTTGTTAGAGTGAGTACATAACAGACATTGCAGCACAAGAGCCCCTGCAAGAGAACTTGAAACATATTCAACCTTTAGTTCTGCCTTAAGAACACAATTAGCCATAATGATTGGGCGAGTGATATTAACTGTATTGTAACTGAATTTATTTTAAAATAGCCGAGTGGGAATAAGACATGTCTTTGTTACTGCCGACGGCAATGAATTTCACGATTATTTAACATCGCTATTGTAATTGTAAAATTAAATGCCTTGTGCCACAGCTCACAACCATATTCCATATAATAACCATATAACAATAACAGTACGGAAACAGGCCATATTGGCCCTTCTAGTCCACACCGATTTACATGAAACTCCAACTAGTTCAACCTACCTACTCCCTGCCCATAACCCTCCAACCCCCTCACATCATGTACTCATCAGTGCCACTGTAATATAGTTGAACTAACCGCGACACTACCCAAAGTGAGACAAGAGCCCCTGCATTTTCTGACTAAAGGTCACAAGTGCAGCCAACAGATTACTTCAAGGCACTTTCAGCCTTGCTCCTCTGTGCAGCCATGTAATCTTTGAGAAGAGGCAAACATAACCAAGGGCATTAAAAGGGTAAAAATCTGGCAATTTTCTCTCCACAGAGAGCATTGGGGAGTCTGGAACCGATTGTTGATTTTGTAAAATGAAGTTGAACAGGCTTGTACACATTTTCAGACTGCTTGTGCAGTGAGTGCCATACACCATGGTCTCCTGATTCATTGGTGAGGAGGTGATCAGTAAGATGCAGCAGTGGAAGCGCTTGCTCAAAGGCTGGAGGAAAATTAGACTTAGACCTGGATTTGTCAGAATGATAAGAGTTTATCTAAAGCTGGCTTTAGATAGAAGAACATCACAGGTGCTCCTCAATTTACGATAGGGTTGCGTTCCAGCAGACCCAGCATAAGTTGAAAAAAAATCTTAATTGGAGACGTACCTTGTCTAACATTGACAGCACTGTATCAGTCCTCATACTGATCCCGCTGCCCCACTCTCTAACGACAGCGCTGTATCAGTCCCCATACGGATCTCACTACCCTGCTCTCTCCCAACAGTCCCTGTAAGCTTTCCGAAAATCTGATTAACCAACGAGGCTACAAAAAATTCACCTTAGAGGAATTATCAAAGTTTATTGGAAAAATCAACGATGCTTGTGATGACCTTTAACACATTATATGAAAGTAAATGACAGTCATGCTATTGTGTCATCGTAAAATCATAAGTAGGGGAGCACCTGTATTACCTTTCATATTTTTCCAATGTTGATTGCACACACAATCATTTAAGTACCGGCGAGTTTCTATAATATTGCACTTAAAGTTTAGCTGCATGAATCCTGGAGCTTGTGGAGTCATTAGTGAATCAAGAAATATTGGTGCCATGCCAATTTCTCTGTACCATGCCAATTTCCCAGTCCTGAAGCCGGGACGTAGTGAATAGTATTAGGTACAAGATCTGTGAGTAATTAATGCTATTATTATTCCTATGCGCCTAATTGTTCTGAACGATGCCACCAATTTAAATCATATTCCACCTATTGCAGTACTCACACACCACCATAGACCAGTTCGCAGGTTTATTTCTCCATTAAGCTGAATCCAGTCGCGCAGGGTTTACCTCCGTGATTATTTACAATGTAACTTCCGCACTACCGGATTTAAATATAAGCCTGATGAATGGGGGAAAGTTATCATGAATTAAATAACAGCGGCAATACAGAGAAATTGTGCTGAGGCATTAATTTCACTCCGGAGGAAAATGCACCAGAGAAATAAATGATTAAACTTATAGGAATCCCCATAGGAATCCCCAGAGGTATCTTTATTCTCCAGAGGTGGGTGATCTTTAAACTCACGGACCTTGACTGCTGAATGTGTAGAAGAAATATACTAAATCTGTTGATAGGGCTCCATACCTCTAACTGCAAGACAAGAGCCTGAAGCCTCAATTTCAAGTGCCACAGTGCACTTAAAGGGACATGCACACTCCCCCTTCAATTGGCTGATCCAGCCACTTTACACATCAGATCCTTTCTTTATCTTACATACACTTAAAATAAGACGTGTAGAACTCACCCTATTTGCGCAAACATTTCTCCCTGCAAATGTTATAACATCACTCAACTCTCAGGTTCTCCCTGTGCAAAATCACATTTGAATACAATTTATTTCATAAATTGGAATTAACTGGTAGTTAAATTCGCTAATTCTACAGTATTGAAAAACGATCATTTATGACATTTAATTTTTAGCATGAATTTTAATCAATATTGGTCAGTGACTGAAGTGGGAAGTCGTGATTTATGAAATTATCTCTGGTCTCTACTCTCCCACTCCCGACGCTTCTCCCAACATTCAGGAGCTGGCACACAGTCCCTGCCTTTTTCATGTTACTCATCTACTATTCCTTTAACTGCTTGCATCAAAATGTTAGCTTTCTGCTTATCCTCAGATGTCTGGACAAATGCTTTTTGTGTGATCTGTAGAAGCTGGGTTATTCCCTGCTCATGCCAATTTTCTGTCTTTTGTAATTTTTTCCTAATGTCTGGGGCTGAGTTGGTAACAAAACCTGTTAGTACCAATTGTTCCCCTGCTGGGGATTCTATGTCGAGACCCCCATATTGTATATATATTTGGTCCCAAAAATTGGTCTAACTGTTCGGCACTGGGGATCTTCTATCAGGGAGGTCAGTTCTTTCTTAAAGTTACGCACTTCAGTCACATTTACAAAACCGAGACCCCCCTCCCACGGGAACCTCCCGCAGGGGTCTCATCCAGCTAACTTCTAGCTTATTATTTCTGACCCTGCCCTTTTTTCCAGTAGGTTACGTACCTCCGTACTGGTCAAGGGCACATTTACCTTCGTACTGGTCAAGGGCACATTTACCTGCCCTTTCTTCCAGTAGGTTCTCACTCTGTTCTAAATTACAACAATCTCTCTCTCCTGTCAACAGAGATGGTAATTGAGCGCTTTGTGAGCGAGTTACCATACCGCTCCTATTCTCTTCTCTTTTCTCTAGCTGTGGGGGAGGAGGGGAAGGTGCAGAAGGGTAGGTCATAGGAGGGGAAGGAAAGATAGGAGCCGGCATAGGAGGAACATAAGGTGGAGGGAGGGAATGTAGCACATCCCACCCCTGTGATTCAGGGACAAAAGGTTCCTCCTCTCTCTTATCCCTGAGTTCTTTCTCACTCAAAACCAGTTGTTCAATGGGTCCCTTGAGCCAGCAGGCTGCATATTCCCTGCTCTCAACATTGTCTCTCTCTGGTTTTGATTGAGCCAGATGTTCAAAGCTTGACACATCCATTCATCCTCGGATCCGAACTTTGGCCAGTACACGGAGCTCCCTTTAACCGGGTGTTTAACCCATTCAATACAACAATACCTGACCATTGTCAGTTTGTCTTTCCCACGGGTCCTTCCCGTGCCCCACTCAGATAACATCAACCCAAGCGGGCTGTACGTAGCTATCTGGTGTTCACATCCTGAACCAGGACTCTCTTCCTTGCTACTCATAATTCCCATACTTATAGGCAAGTAAAATTCCTCTTACCGAGTTCCAGTAGCAATGCTCTAGCGCGCTTCCTCCCGTCGTTTGTTCTCAATGCCTCTTCTCGGATATCACTCGCTTCTTCCACTGACCAGCCACCCGTCGTCCGTGAGTCCAGCTGAATCAGCCGGGGTGCACCTACTCTCGTCGTCGGGGTACTCTGTCAGTGGAGGGAGTGTGATCCCGGACGAGCCCCCATTTGTTAGAAATTAAAGTACCTTTAAAGAAATTGCTCGAGACAAAAATTGAGAACAAAAAACATTTATTACTACAACAATGCAAAGTTGGGTGCTTCCCCTTACCCTGGGAATACACACACGTACTGGGGCTCACCCAACTTTTATACAGTCAATTTCAGTATCAGAGTGCCCTCCCCCTTACATTCTTCTGCCCCCTGGATGGGTTTGGCATAGGCAATCCTTCCTGCCTACGTGCAGTTTCAGTACACTTGGAGGACCAGGGGGTATCCTGTGGGTGTCCCATCATGTCATTGTCCTTATTCACACCTTCCTGATTCTCGGGGCTACAGTCTCTTGGTATGCAGAGTTGACTCATCCTATCTAGGGTTGGCTAATTTAATATGTATAAATCTGTGTAAGGTTAGCTAATTAGATATGTAGGACTTGGTACTTCTATCTAGGGCTAGGAGACCTTTATCTGATCCAGACTACCTCAACTTCCTACATTCTATTGTACCTTACCACTTCTTATCTTAGTCTTATGGTGGCTCTTGTCACAAAGAAGATTCTTATGTTAATCGTGCTGACTCTGCTTTCCTGCATCCTAATCCAAGCTCATCCTGTTTGTACTGGTTACAGCCATTAACTGATGAATTTTAGTTTCTTCTATGTTCATAATTTTAGATCAATTTTCCCATCTCTCACAATAGTGAGGTAGGGTAGATGTTATCACCAGTAGCCCAAGAAGAGATCCACGAAACTCTGGTTTATAGGTGGGGACCACAGAGTTTAAAATTTTATTCCTGGCTGACTCTGGTGTCTCATTGAATACCCAGGAAATGGGCTTCATGGGAGGGCCCCTGAATCTTGTGCATATTAATGACCCACCCCCTATCTCTCAGGAAGCCTATTAGCAATAGTCTCTGACAGCCCCTGAATGAGGATGACGTCAATATAATTGGCAATCGACACCTGTGGGGGGGGGGGGGGAGGCAATTGACTGCACATCACAGGCGATTAGGCAGATAATGGGGCTGCGGAGGTAGCCCTGAGGAAGTCTACAGGAGGTGTATTGTGCATCCCAAGTCAATGCAAATTGGTTTTGGGAGTCGTTATGCAGGGGGATGGAGAAGAATACATTAGCCAGGTCTACCACTGCATACCAGGGCTTATCTGGGCCGGAAGCTATCTTCCACTAAAGTAACAATGCCTGGGACAGCAGTGGCCAACGATGAGGGGGTAGGGGGGGTGTTTGTTCAGCTGCCTGTAGTCTACAGTCATCCCAAAGTCAATGGCCAGGTGCCATTTTTCTTTCAGACCAGCCAGACAGGACTATTGAAGGAGAGCCTGCACAGCCTCGGTCATGTCCCGGTGTCCTCCCAGGACGCCGTATTGCCGCATTTTCGTTACTTTTGAAGGTGGGGATATGACCACAGGCTATCACTTAGCTGCCCCCACTACCATGGTCACCCGGGAGAACCCAAAAGTGAAGTGGCCCTGGTTGGTGTGGAGGGACTGTCCTCGTAATAAATTGATGCCCAAGATGCACTCAGGGGAGGGCGCAATGAGGACCACGATGGGTCCGGGGGGGGTTGGTTCCCAATGGCCAGGCCGATGGTAACCTCCTTCGCAGGCAGGAGGAAGCCTCCCAGCCCCTCTATCTGCATCGGGGGTCCCCCTCAACCCTGCACGGTTGCCAGGGATGCTGGTGTGTTGTGCGCCCGTGTCCATGTTGCCCTTGTGAGAAACAGAAGTACCTTCACAGAATTTGCTCAAGACAAAAATTAAGAACATTTATTAGACAACAATGCAAAGTTGGGTGCTTCCCTTTACCCTGGGAATACACACACATACTGGGGCTCACCCTACTTTTATACAGTTCATTTCAGTGTAGAGGTACCCTCCCTCCCCCTAACATTCTTCTGCCTCCTGGATGAGTTTGGCATTAGGCAATCCTGTCTGCCTACGTGCTGTTTCTGTGAACTTGGAGGACCAGAGGGTATCCTGTCGGTGTCTCATCATGTCATTCACACCTTCCTGACTCTCCAGGGCTTACTAACTCTTATATGCAGAACTTGCTAATTCTGTCTAAGGCTAGAAGACCCTTGTCTTATTCAGACTAACTTTACTTCCTACATTCTATTATCTATCCTTATCCTATTCATACTGGCTTTATTCATTACACATATATCCATACTAGTTTTCTTCATCTTTCATATTTTCATATTAATTTTACTCATCTCTCACACCCTTTTCCCAATGTGCTCCTACGGGGATGTTTGGCCTCAGGTCCCCCGGGTGAGAAAGGGCAGCGGAGTGCACGTGCTGGGGACCCTGGCCTCCATCCTATGGGAGAGGAGTGGGGGTCAGCCACGCACTAATGGTGAGCCGCTCACACAGGGTGAGGGCAGACATCGCTTGCAGCAGCTGCTAAGGAGGTGGGGTCGGGTGGTGCTGTGGGGACGACAGTGGGGGCTGGCTTGGTGGCGAGCCATCTCCTGGCCAGACCTCCCCCTCCCCCCACCCACCCCCACTATACAGCTCCTTCCAGCGTACATACGGGGCAGGAGTAGGGATCCCATCAAATGCTGGTGGGATCCATTCCTGCGGACATCAGGTCGAAGTAGAGCCGCTTGCGGGACACCGGGGGGCTCGGGTTCCAGGTTCTGGACTCCGCACTGCAGACTAGCACAGGCACCTCCCGCAGCATGTACTCAAGCTCCTCCAGGAGGGTGATGGCGTCCTGTGGTGGTCCCCACGAGCGGCAGAATGATCAACCTGAGGTCGGGGGCAGAGGTAGTTACGAGGTGTCATGCGGGGCTCATGGGAACTGGGTATCACAGCGGGGATTCAAGAGGGGGGCTGACGACAAGGCCAATGGGGGCACGGGCTCTGAAGGCTTCCTGATCACTTTGGAGGTTTGGATCTCGGGTGGCCAAAGGTTCTGGATAGTCACTGGAGGTAAATCCACGGACACTCAAGTGACTCAGACGGGACTCTCTTTTGCCTCCCATTCCCTTGGTGGTGCCGGGCTCATGGAGACTCTCTGTCTACCTTATGGCAGAGAAAATTAAAGCTTATCATTTATATTACATTTTTAATATATTTTTACACGACAATAAAAGGAACCTTGAAATGAGTTACAGGGAAAGGTTAAACAGGTACGGACTTTATTCCCTTGAGCGCAGCAGAATGAGGGCAGATTTAATGGAGGGATTTGGGACAGACAGAGTAAATGTAGGTCGGTTTTTCCCACTGAGGGTGGGTGAGATAAAACCGGAGGACATGGGTTAAGGGTGAAAGGGGAAATATTTAGGGGGAAATTCTTCACACAGAAGGCACTTTCAGGTAGCCAAAATACCCCGATATAAAGCTGCCTATGGCAGTTGGGAGGCCACCTGAAAGTGGAGAACCCGGACAGGAGGAGCACTTACCTAACCCTCCTCCAGTAGGTATAATTTCCAGCTCGGAGAATCCCCCATTGCACCTGAAAGTAGCAGTGGGACTACGTTCACAGTACACAGGTGCTGGCATTCATTCGGACACGGCTCTCCTTCAGCCAGCAAGTTCAGGTGGCAGAAAGGCGCCTTCTCCGCAGCCAGCTGAACGTCCCAGCTGCTGCACTTCCCCCAGCCACATCCAGGCACCTGAAAGTGGCAAGAGAGTGTTGAACGAGCTGAGGTGGTATCAATTTTAACACTAAAGAGGAATTTCGACAAGTCCATGGATGGGGGAGGGAGGTCAGTGGGATTAGGCAGAAATATATAGAAGGGCTATAAAGTACTGTGGTTCAATAGATTTAATGGTCCCTTCAAAAATGGGATTGGATCAGATAGGATCTCCCCTCAAAAAATCCCTGCCTTTCCAACTACAGATAATCTCTGCTCGGGATTAATCTCCTCATTTCCCGATAATTTTCCCTGCTGTCCTAATTATCTGAAAGTACAACACTCCAGGCCTCTCTCCCCATATTTGCGCCCAACAAAATTCTCTGCCAGGGCCCCAGCAATCTCCTCTCTTGCCCCTCACCACAGCCTGGATACGTTACTTCAGGGCCTGGTAGTTAGTTCCTTTTTAGGCCTGCCAAGACATTTAATACCTCCTTTTCTAATGTAATAAATCATTTCACCATCTAACTACGCAATGCACTTTTCCTCAGGGAATGCAGGTGAAAAGAACTCATTGAAGACCTCGCCCACATCCTCTGTCCCCACACACAGGTTGCACCCACTCTATTCGCTTTGTCCACATTAGTGACAGGGATCTCCCAGTGGCCAACCATTTCAATTCCACACCCCACTCCCACGCTTATACGTCAGTCCATGGCCTCAAGTACCATCCCACCAAGGCCACCCGTAAATTGGAGGAACACACTTGATTTTCCCGTCTGGGCGTTGGAATCAGAATCAGAATTTATTGTCATGAACAGGTAACGAAATTTGGTGTTTTATATAAAACCACCTTACAAAAATAAATTTTTAAAAAACATCAACGTCTCTGGTTTATCTAGCCCACTCCCCATTCTCACTCTTTTCCCCATTCCTCTGTCTCCTTCCCTGTAGCTCTCCACCCCCTTCCCTTTCCATTCGCAGAGCTGACCCACCCCCCCTCCTTGTTTGCTGCTGTGCCCTCCCTCCCTGATCCACCGATTACCTCCTGCCTGTGGGTTCGTGTTCCTCCTCTTCCCCCCCATTTTGTTCGGGCGCCTCCCGACATTTTGCTCACCCCTTGATGAAGGGCTCAAGCCCGAAACATTGGTTCTGTACCTTTATCTCTGCTCTTTAAAGGACACTATGTGACCTGCTGAGTTTCTCCAGCATCCTGTCTTCACTTCAACCACGGGGTCTGCAGGGGACGTGGCAAGATGGCATAGAAAGAAGACGTGCAGTTCCACCTCTCCCCATTTGAACTAATTAATGCCCGAATTAAAAAGTTGTGAAAGTGGTTAAAAATAGTTTTTTCAGGTGTCTGAACAGTGGAGAATCAAAATGACTACAAATGTGAAGAAATCCAAGACACAGTTACAGAAGAAATTCCCTTATAAAACTGTGGAAGAATTGAGGCCTTCTTACCAAGCTGAAGCCACTAAGTCATCTGCAGGAGCCTCCAAGCCTCAAAGTATTCCAGGCCGACTGAGTATAACTCAGACACCGACCTTGCAATCGCAAGATGGCGCTGGCATTGTTTTGGGTTTGGCCGACTCTGACTTGTGCACCCATAAAGTTGTGCGCACGGGCGGGTTGGCAGAGCGAGGACAATTGCGTGAGCCCACTATAGTGAATGGTGGTCAAGGGGCGCGCAGTGCTGTGTCGGAGGACATGCCTGCGAGGCCGGCGATGCTCCCAGGCATGCGCGATGCGTCGTGCGTCCGGGAGCTTTTAGATAAACGAGTGGCAAGTGCAACTGAGGAAGAGGGAAGTCCTGGAATTTACTTTGAAGGTTGTGGTTAAGGAAGGTAGGCCTCAGGAAGGAGTAGCAGAACCTGGACTGGATTCTGTTTTTACGATTTTGGAAGGGATCGCCCATCAGATGGAAAATATGTCACTACAGATGTCTACACAGTTAAATCAAGGATTTATGGAAATGAAAATTAAAATAAATCATATTTGTGAAGAAATGTCTTCTGTGAAGAATGATATGAATATGGTTAAAAGTGATGTTAATAGATGTTTAAAGGCAGTGGATACTGTACAGGATATTTTTTTTTAAATTGAAGAAGCTTTTTATGAATGTAAAGACCAAGTGGAACAAAATAGAAAAAAGATGGAAAAGGTGGAGAATTCTTTCATGGGTTGGGGGATCCAGAAAAAGGAACTGTTTTTTTAAATTTTTTTATTTTTCACACTATAAACCATATTGACCAAGATACATACAAACATTTTTCTTCTTAAATATATAGAGTGTCGTTTTCTCCCCCTTTCCCCCCCTTCCCTCCTTCCCTCACTCCCTTTCCCATTTATTTAAAGTTCAAACCCATTAAACAATGTTGTCATTTAATAAAAATAAACAAGAAATTTTACTGAGTCAGTTCTTTTCATTATCTTCTCCTTCTGTCCTTTTAGGTGGTGGAAGTCCACGGTAGGATTTCTCTATTGTGTTTCATGTATGGCTCCCATATTTGTTCAAATATTGTAATGTTATTTCTTAAATTATATGTTATTTTTTCTAATGGAATACATTTATTCATTTCTATATACCATTGTTGTATTCTCAAGTTGTCTTCTAATTTCCAGGTTGACATAATACATTTTTTTGCTACAGCTAGGGCTATCATAACAAATCTTTTTTGTGCTCCATCCAAATCGAGTCCAAATTCTTTGTTTCTTATATTACTTAGGAGGAAGATCTCTGGGTTTTTTGGTATATTGCTTTTTGTGATTTTATTTAATATCTGGTTTAGATCTTCCCAAAATTTTTCCACTTTCTCACATGTCCAAATTGCATGAATTGTTGTTCCCATTTCCTTTTTACAGCAAAAACATCTGTCTGATACTGTTGGGTCCCATTTATTTAACTTTTGAGGTATGATGTATAGCCTGTGTATCCAGTTATATTGTATCATACGTAACCTCGTATTTATTGTATATCTCATAGTTCTGGAGCATAGCTTCTCCCATGTTTCATTCTTTATCTTTATGTTTAGATCTTGTTCCCATTTTTGTTTAGGTTTACCGTTTGTTTCCTCGTTCTCCTTTTCTTGCAGTTTGATGTACATGTTTGTTACAAATTTTTAAATTATCATTGTGTCTGAAATCAAATATTCAAAATTGCTTCCTTCTGGTAATCTCAGACTATTTCCCAATTTGTCCTTCAAGTAGGATTTCAGTGGGTAGTATGCAAACATTGTATCGTGAGTTATATTATATTTATCCTTCATTTGTTCAAAGGATAATAATTCATTTCCCGAAAAACAATTTTCTATTCTTTTGATCCCTTTTCTCTCCCATTCTCTAAAGCACACATGTCAAACTCTGGCCCGCGGGATATAATTATATTTGGCCCGCATGATCATTTCAAAAATGTATTAGAGGTGGCCCGTTGGCTGCCCATGCACAGTAATACAACAAATCCCAGAATGCATTGGTGTCAGCCTGCTAATCGCCCCCACCTCCTCTGTTTACGTTGCAGGATCTCACCGTGGACTCTGGTTTTGGGGCCTGGCTGGTGTCAGGGGAAGACAAGGCCGTTTCCCAGCGCCCGGAACCGGAGGCCTCGGGCCTGACTTCACCAGGACCGTTGCCCGCTCCCCCTCCCTGCTGCAGGCCAATCCGCGACTCACGGTGACGGGGCCGCTGATCCGCCGAGATGCCGCCCTGCAGCGAGAGCCGATGCCCCCGCACTGTCGTTGTCCAACCCGATCACCCGCAAACCCCGCCCTCCCGCACACACAGGCCTGAGTAAGTATTATGAACTTTAATCTCAGGATAAAACGATCTTTCAATAGTTTCATATCACAATGATAAATATATTCCTGGTTAAAAATGGTCCTGCACCTGGATACAAGCTCATTAGGCATAAAACTTGAAAAGTGTGTAAATCAAAGGACATCTGTACCAATGGAAAAAGGGCATGGCAAATAACCCTGCTAGAGTTCATGCCCACAATCAGTCACCCATTTGATTGTTTCAGGAATCATGTTATTCTCCCACATTCTCAATAGCCCTCAGATTTTACTATTCGACAGCACACTAGCAACATTTGACAAATCCTCTATAGAGAAACATTATTTATTGAATATTTTATTTCTCATTTGTTAATGCTTCTGGAAAGAGTTTATCCAAAACTATTATTAAACATTTATTTTAATAAGAAAAAGTTTAACATTACATATGTTGAAAGAAGAGAAAACATGCAAAGGTTGTTGAAAATTTTCAATAAATATTTAGTTCGGCCCTCGACTTAGTCCAAGTTTTTAATTTTGGCCCTCCGTGAATTTGAGTTTGACACCCCTGCTCTAAAGGAAAGGTTATCTATTGTGAAAGGGATTAGCTGATTTTGCGTCAATATTAGTTTTGGTAGTTGGTAATTTGTTTTATTCCTTTCTACATTAATCTTCTTCCAAATGTTGAGCAGATGATGCAATACCGGTGAATTCCTATGTTGCAACAATTTTTCATCCCATTTATATAGTATATGTTCAGGTATCTTCTCCCCTATTTTATCTAGTTCTAATCTGGTCCAATCTGGTTTTTCCCTTGTTTGATAAAAATCTGATAGGTATCTTAATTGTGCGGCTCTATAATAATTCTTAATGTTTGGTAGTTGTAAGCCTCCTTGTTTGTACCATTCTGTTAATTTATTTAGTGCTATCCTCAGTTTCGCCCCTTTCCATAAGAATTTCCTTATTATTTTCTATAACTCCTTGAAGAATATCTCTGTTAGGTGTATTGGTAATGACTGAAATAGGTACTGTATCCTTGGGAAAATATTCATTTTAATACAGTTTATCCTTCCTATCAGTGTTAGTGGTAAGTCCTTCCAATGCTCTAAGTCGTCTTGTAATTTTTTCATTAATGGATAGTAATTGAGTTCATATAGATGTCCGAGGTTTTTATTTAGTTGTATACCTAGGTATCGCATTGCTTGTGTTTGCCATCTAAATGGCGATTCTTTCTTAAACTTTGTGAAATCCGCATTATTCATTGGCATTGCTTCACTTTTATTTGCGTTGGTCTTGTACCCCGATACTTCTCCATATTCCTTTAATTTCCTATGTAATTCTTTTATTGATATTTCTGGTTCTGTTAAGTATATTATAACATCATCTGCAAATAGACTGATTTTATATTCCTTCTCTTTTATTTTTATCCCTCTTATTTTATTTTCTGTTCTTATCAGTGAGGGAGATAGTGGACATCCCTGCCTTGTTGATCTGCTTAAGTTAAATTGTTTTGATATATATCCATTTACTGTCACTTTCGGCAATGGCCCCTTATATAATGCTTTAATCCAATTAATATATTTCTCTGGTAAGCTGAATTTTTGTAGTACTTTGAATAAATAATTCCATTCTACTCTGTCAAATGCTTTCTCTGCGTCTAAAGCAACCGCTACTGTTTGAGCTTTATTTCCTTCTACTGCATGAATTAAGTTAATAAATTTACAGATATTGTCTGTTGTTCGTCTTTTTTTAATAAATCCAGTTTGGTCTAGATTTACTATTTTTGGTACATACTCTGCTAATCTGTTTGCTAATAGTTTAGCTATTATCTTATAATCTGTGTTAAGTAAAGATATTGGTCTATATGACGCTGGTGCGAGTGGATCTTTCCCTGTCTTTGGTATTACTGTAATTATTGCTGTTTTGCATGAATCTGGTAAGCTTTGTGTTTTATCAATCTGGTTGTTTACTTCCAGAAGGGGAGGAATTAATAAGTCTTTAAATGTTTTATAGAATTCTATTGGGAATCCATCCTCACCTGGTGTTTTATTGTTGGGTATTTTTTTAAATATCTCCTGTAATTCTTCTATTTCAAATGGTTTTATTAATTTATTTTGTTCCTCTATTTGTAATTTCGGTAGTTCAATTTTAGTTAGAAATTCATCTATTTTATCTTCTTTCCCTTCGTTTTCAGTTTGATATAATTGCTCATAGAATTCCCTGAAGTTTTCATTGATCTCCGTTGGATTATATGTAATTTTTTTGTCCTTTTTCCTTAATGCCAATACCATTCTTTTAGTTTGTTCTGTCTTAAGCTGCCATGCTAGAATTTTGTGTTTTTTCTCCTAGCTCATAATATTTTTGTTTTGTCTTCATTATGTTCTTCTCCACCTTATATGTTTGTAGTGTTTCATATTTTATTTTTTAAACTGCCAATTCTTTTATTTTAGTTGTATCTTCCTTTATTGCTAATTCTTTTTCTATATTTGTTATTTCCCTTTCCAACTGTTCTGTTTCCCAATTGTAGTCCTTCTTCATCTTAGTTACATAACTTATTATTTGCCCTCTGATGAACGCTTTCATTGTGTCCCATAGTATAAACTTATCTTTCATTGATTCCGTATTTATTTCAAAATACATTTTAATTTGTCGTTCAATTAATTCTCTAAAATCCTGTCTTTTAAGTAGCATGTAGTTTAATCAGCCTGAAGAAAACTGAGGTCCTCCATCAGCCAGCTCCCCACCATGACTACCAGCCCCCCCACATCTCCATCGGGCACACAAAACTCAAAACGGTCAACCAGTTTACCTATCTCGGCTGCACCATTTCATCAGATGCAAGGATCGACAATGAGATAGACAACAGACTCGCCAAGGCAAATAGCGCCTTTGGAAGACTACACAAAAGAGTCTGGAAAAACAACCAACTGAAATACCTCACAAAGATAAGCGTATACAGAGCCGTTGTCATACCCACACTCCTGTTCGGCTCCGAATCATGGGTCCTCTACCGGCACCACCTACGGCTCCTAGAACGCTTCCACCAGCATTGTCTCCGCTCCATCCTCAACATCCATTGGAGCGCTCACACCCCTAACGTCGAGGTACTCGAGATGGCAGAGGTCAACAGCATCGAGTCCACGCTGCTGAAGATCCAGCTGCGCTGGATGGGTCACGTCTCCAGAATGGAGGACCATCGCCTTCCCAAGATCGTATTATATGGCGAGCTCTCCACTGGCCACCGTGACAGAGGTGCACCAAAGAAAAGGTACAAGGACTGCCTAAAGAAATCTCTTGGTGCCTGCCACATTGACCACCGCCAGTGGGCTGATAACGCCTCAAACCGTGCATCTTGGCGCCTCACAGTTTGGCGGGCAGCAGCCTCCTTTGAAGAAGACCGCAGAGCCCACCTCACTGACAAAAGGCAAAGGAGGAAAAACCCAACACCCAACCCCAACCAACCAATTTTCCCTTGCAACCGCTGCAATCGTGTCTGCCTGTCCCGCATCGGACTGGTCAGCCACAAATGAGCCTGCAGCTGACGTGGACTTTTTTACCCCCTCCATAAATCTTCGTCCGCGAAGCCAAGCCAAAGAAAGAATACATTCTTGGTGGGATGTCCTCTAGCTCTATTGCCAATAACAGGGGTGAGTGGTCCGATAATAGTCTAGCTTTATATTCCGTTTTCCTAACTCTCCCTTGAATGTGGGCTGATAACAGGAATAGGTCTATCCTTGAGTATGTTTTATGTCTACCCGAATAGAATGAATATTCCTTTTCTTTTGGGTGTTGTTTCCTCCATATATCCAAAAGTTGCATTTCTTGCATCGATTTAATTACAAATTTGGTTACTTTGTTCTTTCTGTTAGTTTTTTTTCCAGTTTTATCCATGTTTGAGTCCAAATTAAGGTTAAAATGCCCTCCTATTAGTATGTTCCTTTGCGTATCTGCTATCTTCAAAATGATATCTTGCATAAATTTTTGATCTTCTTCATTAGGTGAATATACATTGAGTAAATTCCAAAATTCTGAATATATCTGACATTTTATCATTACATATCTCCCTGCTGGATCTATTATTTCCTCCTCTATTTTGATTGGTACATTTTTATTGATTAATATAGCTACTCCTCTGGCTTTTGAATTATATGATGCTGCTGTTACATGTCCTATCCAATCTCTCTTTAATTTCTTGTGATCCACTTCAGTTAGATGTGTTTCTTGTACGAATGCTATATCAATTATTTCTTTTTTCAGTAAATTTAACAGTTTCTTCCTTTTGATTTGGTTATATATTCCATTAATATTTAAAGTCATATAGTTCAACATAGCCATTTTATACTTTGTTTATCTTTCCTTTCCGTTTCCTCATCACCACCTTCCCTTCTTATCCATTTCTGCTTTCTTTTTTTGAACACGTTATAAGACCACATTTCTAAAACATAAAATATTTCCACAATTCTCATATTTAAAATTCCTTTAACCCCAATAGTCCCTCCCCTTCCTGAGTTGCCCTTTGTCCCTTGTCGGGCAACCACATCTCCCCTTTCCATTTGGATTTGCGAATCCGCTCGCAAGTGTCAACTGATTTCACAGTGACTGTAATTCTTCCCCACCCAGCCCCCCATAGAAAAGATTTTAATCTTCATATATAACAAAGGTCACTCTCTTAATTCCCTCCTTACTTCCTTTCTTCCCTTTCTTTCCCTTCTTAGTTCTTACCTATACTCTATTTTTTATATATATACACACACACACACACACACACACATATATATATATATATATATATATATATACATACACACATATACATATATATATATATATATATATATGTGTACCTACATACACACATACATATAGTTTGTTGTCATTTTTGTTCTTGTTACATCTCTTCATCTCTCTGTCTGTTTTGTAGTTGTTCTGCAAATTTTCGTGCTTCTTCCGGATCCGAGAATAGTTTGTTTTGCTGCCCCAGAATAACTATTTTAAGTACCACTAGGTATTTTAACATAAATTTATAACCTTTTTTCCATAGGGTCATTTTTGCTGCATTGAACTCCTTCCTCTTCTTCAGGAGTTCAAAACTTTATCTGGATAGAAAAAATTTTTTTGACCCTTGATTTCCAGTGTTTTTTTTGTCTTCTCTTATTTTTTTCATTGCCTTCTCCAATATATTTTCTCTTGTTGTATATCTTAGGAATGTTACTAGAATGGATCTTGGTTTTTGTTGTGGTTGTGGTTTAGGTGCTAATGTTCTGTGTGCCCTTTCTATTTCCATTTCTTCCTGTAATTCTGGTCTTCCTCGGACCCTGAAGCCTTCTTCATCTTCCTTAAGGCCCACTATCTTTATATTGTTTCTTCTATTATAATTTTCCATTATATCTATCTTCTGAGCTAACAGCTCCTGTGTTTCTTTAACTTTTTAATCAGATTATTCTAATTTCTTTTTTAAGTCATCTACTTCCATTTCTATGGCTGTTTCTCGTTCTTCACCTTGTCTACTCTTTTTCCTATATCTGTCATGATCATCTCTAATCTATTCACTTTTTCTTCTGTACTTTTTATTCTTCTTTTTATTTCACTGAATTCTTGTGATTGCCATTCTTTTACTGTTTCCATATATTCTTTATTAAGTCATCTATCCATGTACTTGCCCTTCCCTTCATCTTCCATTTCTCTGTGCTCTTCCTCCTCTTCTTCTGAGTCCACTCCAGGATCTGTGTCCTTTACCTCTGTCTCTTCTGGTTTTCTTGTTGGGTTGTTTGTTTTATTTTGTTGGGTATTTTTGCGCACTTTTGTTTGGCTCCGTGAGCCATTTTTGTAGTCCTGAGTTCGGGGCTTCAACTGACCTCAGGGAGCGGGCTTCTCTCTCCACGGCGGGCCTCCTCGTACAGGTAAGGCCTTCACCTTCTTCTTCCGACGTCTTTCCTTCTTCTTTTCTTCCCGTTGCTTTTGATTTTTCTTTCTTCGCTGCCAGTTTCTCCACACTTTTACTTTCACTTTGTTATGGTTTTTATGTTAGTGCCTTTGATTTTTCTCTATCTTTTTTAAACTTTTCTGGAGAGGGCTGGAGTTCCCCTACCGGCCACTACTCCATCACGTGACTCCTCTAGAAAAAGAAACTGTTGAAGAAGATTGATTCTTTGGAAAATCAAGGTTAGAGGAATAATTTAAAAATAATAGGTCTTCTAGAAGATATTGAAGGCTCAGAACCGGTGAAATTTTTCAAGAGTGGATTCCTGATGTGCTGGGTAGTAAATTTTTTCCGGAGGTCTGGAATTGGACCGGGCACATGAAGCGTTGAGGAAGAAGTCTTTTCCGGGCTAACCACCATGTGCAGTTTTGATTGGCTCCATGAGATACCAGGACAGAAAAATGATATTGCGGATTGCAGTGCAAAAGACTTGACAAAATCAGACTCCAATGATGGTTCAGGGCAACAGAGTGTTTTTTTATGTGGATTTGAGTCAAGAAATTATTAAGAGACATAGAGAATTTAATTCAGCTAAAGAAGTACTGTGGAGAAAGGGTTATAAATTTGCTTTTCGCTATATATTGAAAGTTTTTAATGGAAATTTCGAGTCTCAATTTTTTGAGAATGATCATTTGCTAACTCGTTGCCAGATTTACGAGGAAGTGGACGATCACCATTGTCATCACCTAAAAGGAGGGTAAATGGGAATAGGAAGAATGGAAAGAAGGTTGAATTGACACAGAGTCTTCTTGACATTGAAGATCCGGAACAGTCATTGTGACTGGAATCATTGGGTTGAATGTGTTTGATTAAGTACTTTGGAATAGTTTGACTGGGTGGGTGGTGGGGGTGGTGGATGGCGCTGAAGCTTTTGATAGCCATCTGCCACTAGTGGGTTTTACCACATTAGGGAGTTACTACACTATTGTAGTTTGTGATTGAGATTTTTTATTTAGTTGGTGTTTTTTTCTATATATAAGGGTGGGATGGTTATTTTATTTACAAGGGATTTTTTTTTAGCGAGGGGAGCAATATTCTGTAATATTGTGTTGTTAGGGTAAAGAAATGTCTGATTTGAATTTTGCAACTTTTAATGTACAGGGATTGAATAATCCAATCAATGTAAATGTGTATTGGCTTATTAATTCTAAGGCAAGGGGTGTAGTGATTCTGATTCATAAGAAATTATCATTTGAATTGGAATTATTTATGGAGATTGCTGGGAGGTTTTGATGGAGAATTGTAACATTTTTGCAGAACCATGGACATTGTTGAATATTTATGCACCTAATGTGGATGATGATAGATTTATATCTGAGGCTTTCTTAACATTAAATCAGGCCAATGAAAATATTTTGATTGGAGGTGATTTTAACTGTGTTTTGAATCCATTATTGGATAGATCTCTGAAAAGTATAAGGAAATCAAAGATGGCGACAAAAATGGGATCATTGATGAAAGATTTGAATTTAGTTGAAATTTACAGAAGAATAAATCCAACAGAAAAGGACTTTTCTTTTTATTCATCTAGACATGATTCATTTTCTAGAATAGATTTGTTTTTGATCTCTGCACATTTGCAGGCTAGAATAGTGCAGGCTGAATATAAGAGTAGGTTATATTCGATCATTCTATGTTGTTTATATCTTGTGTTGGTTCAGAAGTGATGCAGTCAGGATGGAGATTTAATGTAATGTTATTGAAGAAACCAGAGTTTATTTCTTTTGTTAAGAAACAGATTGCTTTATTTCTGGCTGAAAATGCTAATTCAGTAAGTAGTAATTTTATAAGGTGGGATGCTTTAAAAGCATATTTGCGTGGTCAAATTATTAGTTATTCTACAAAAGTGAAAAAACAGTATCAGGCGGAAAGTTTGGCGTTGGAGAAACAAATGACTGAGTTGGAAAAGGAATTTCAGAAGAAGGTTACAGAAGATAAGAAAGCAGCATTAACTAAGTTGAAATTACATTATAATAGTTTACAAACATATCAGTATGAGCGATAATTCAAAGATCTAAGCAATGCTATTACGAGTTGGGTGAGAGGGCTCTTAAGGTATTAATTAGCTTGGCAATTAAAAACGGAACAAGTATCGAGAACTATTAATGCTGTTAAAAAGAATTCAATAGTTACCTTATAAACCTCAGGAAATTAATGACCAATTTTATTCATTTTATCAGAAATTGTATACTTCTGAGGGAAAACAGGATGATGGTTCTATTGAATCCTTCTTATCTAAGTTAAATTTACCGGTTTTGGGGGAGGAAGAGGTAAAGGAATTGAAAGCTCCATTTACAGATTTTGAGATTAAAGAAGCTATACAAGAGATGCCAAATGGAAAGTCGCCAGATGATGACGGATTTTCAGTGGAATTTTATAAAGTGCTTTATGAAGATTTATCTACTATATTTAGGGACGTGTTGCAACAAATAACTGAAGATCAGTCACTACCGGAATCTTGTTCAAGTGCGATAATTACAGTGATTCCAAAGAAAGATAGAGATCCATTGAACGTAGCTTCTTATCAACCAATTTATTTATTAAATGTGGATTATGATATAGTGTCTAAAGTATTAACAAATAGACTTGCTAAATATCTACCTCATTTGGTACATACAGATTAAACAGGTATTATTAAAAATAGATGTGCGTCTGATAATATTCTTAGATTGATAACATTGATCAGTGCATCGAGAAAGCATCCCAACCAACCAATGGTGGTTGCGCTTGATGCAGAAAAAGCTTTTGATAGGGTTGAATGGTTTTTTTTAAATTTAAGGTGTTGGAGAAGTTTAATTTTTGCCCTTTTTTTACTGGTTAGTAACATTAACATTAATAGGTCGAGTAAATTTTATTAAAATGAATATTTTTCAATACTTAGTTCAGTCAATTCCATGTTCACTTTCAAAGGTTTTTTTCAGGATTTGAATAAGGTGGTGAGGAAATTTTTAGGAAGGGAAAATTAGCTCAAGTAGCGTTACAGAAATTGACATGGAAATATGCATTAGGTGGACTTATTATGAAGGTGCACAGTTGAAGTTTGTTAGTAGAATGATGGATGTTAATCAGCCTCCTAGTTGGGCCGAGGTGGAGTTAGCCTGTATTTCTGAATTTGATGTTCACCAGTTTATATATGTGGAATTTGAATTTATTGCAGGGATACGATATGCCAGTATTAAAACATTTGTTAAAGATAGGGTTAAAAGAAATGATGTTATAGGAACAAAGGGTAAATTATCAATCCAAACTCCATTATATCAAAATCAGCTTATTCCTTTTTCAATATTTAATAGGTATTTAAAGATATGGTATTTTCAGGATATAAAAGTGATTCAGGATTGTTTTGAAGAGGGACAGTTTCTTTCTTTTAATCAATTGAGGGAGAAATTTGCTATATCAGTAAATTCTTTATTTGTCTATTATCAACTCAAGAGCCTTTGATAAGGGATAATTATGGTAAAGAAATGAGTTTACCTAAGTTAACGAAATTTGAATCTTTGATTTCCTTTACACCAAAGAGAGGTTTTATTTCAGGTATGTATCGATTGTTACAGGAAACTATGTAAAAACTGAATTTGGAGAAATCTAAAAATAAATGGAAAAGCGATTTAACTTATGTTATACCTCAAGAGGATTGGGAGGTTATGTGTCATGAATGGTTAACTAAATTGACTAATGTAAGATTTGGTTTGGTTAATTATAACTTTTTGCATCAGTTATACTTGACTCCTGAGAAATTGAAAAAATACGGATTTAGTAATTCGGATTTTTGTTTTAGATGTGGGTTAAGTACTGGAATTTTTTTTGCATGTAGTTTGGTCTTGTGATAGGGTACAACCATTTTGGGAAAAAGTTAGGTTGGTTTTGGAGAAATTATTTAAAATTAAATTACCATTAGATCCAGAGATTTTTTGTTGCATTATATGGTTTCTTTTACTGGTTTGGGATTGGCTAAGTTTCAAATTACATTTGTACGTTTGGCGTTATCTGTGGCACGAAAATGTGTAGCAATTACTTGGAAAGACAATGTAGAGATTAATATAGTGTGTTGGTATAATGAATTGAGATCTTGTATTTATATGGAGAAAATAACATAATTTACATGATAATTACTCTTTTTTGTTAAAATGGGGTCATCTTATTTAAAATATATGGGTTTGGAAATATCTTAAAATATAGTATATGTTTTATGTTTTCTTTTTTGGCTCCCCTTGAGGGGGCTGGCTGAGGGGGGTGGAGGGAGGGGTGTTTACTATATTGTATGAAAATCTTATTTTTTCTGTTGTTGCTATTGATTTTATGTTGTTTTTAAAAGTTTTAAATAAAGTTTTTAAAAAACCCATGGGGTCTGCAGAATTTCCTGTTTTACTTTAGCTGCTTTCAGGTGGAACAGCCGGGAGGACGATGCTCCAGGGCTGGCTGTGGGTGTGCGCAAAGCAAGATTTAGAGGACAGTGCTGTTCTGGCACCTGAAAGGTCCGCAGCATGGGAGAGGTAACGCAGAGCGAACGTCAGCTCCTGTTGGCTGCATACGTAGTCCAACCTGCTTTCAGGTGCCGGTGTGGGGACACTCGGAGGCGGAGAATACACCTATTCGAAGAGGGTTGGGGAAGTGCTCCTTGGGTCAGGGTTCTTCGCTTTCAGGTGGCCTCCCGAAAGCCGCATTCGGGTATTTTAGGCGGCTTTACGTTGGGGTATTCTGGCCACCTGAAAGCTGCTTTTGTTTTCCCTCTCTCACTTCCCAAATTTTCACCCTTCCACCTTTCTTCAGCAATGATCCTTCTAATCCACAAGAATCGATGAAATTTTGGGCATAAAAACCATTTTCTCCATAGCGTATCTCTCTCCCCCACCCCCCCCTCCCTCAGCTCTGCATTTACAGAGCCAAACCCCCACTCTCCCCTATCAATTCTCACCTTCCCTCTCTCCTGGCCTCTTCTCCATCCCCAGCTATCACCTTTTGTCTGCACTCCTCCCTCCCTGCCATTTCCCTTATTCAAGGGCCCGCCTACTTCCTCTCAGACCCTGATGAGGGGCTCAGGCCTGACATGCAGGTAATATAATTTTACCTCCTATGGACGCGGCGAGACTGGCTGAGTTCCTCCAGCTTTTCTGTGTGCTTTCACGACAGTCATGGCATCTGCACACTTTGGCGTTCCGCAAAACCTTGGGATGCAGAATGTGAGATTTATTGACCATCGTTCAGCTTGATTTCCCTGGTACTACATTGCTAATTCCTTCAGTTGGGGTGATAGTTGGGGCTTTGGAATGCAGAAGGACGGGAGGAGACTGGATCAATGTCAACAAGATTCTGAGAGCCATAGACAGGATGGATGGCTAGTGCCTGTTTTCCAGAACACCCGAGGACGTCTGTACAAAGTGAAGGGGGGAAGTTTAGGGGAGACGTCAGGGGGAAATTTTTTTACGCAGAGTTGTGGGGGCCTGGAATGGTGGTGGAGGCTGAAACATTTGGGGCATCTAAGAGACTCTTGGGCACGTGAATGGAAGAGAAATAGAGGGTTACGGGGTAGGGGAGGGTTCGTTTTTTTTAAACGCATATATAGGTCAGCACAAATTTGTGGGCCGAAGGGTCGGTACTATGTTGTACCCACACCAGTTTGTGTGGGTACATTGACTATCGATCAGTTTAATATCGCCAATGCTACATTTTTGCAATTGACAATTCTTTCAGTTTAATATTCATTCTGTTTTCTGCTAATTCCCAAAAGTAAGATACAAAGCATTTGCTCAAATGCTCTGTCTTTTCACTGAAATAAATTCTTCTGGAGAAGAAGATCTGCAAGATACAGTTTGAATGAAACAAGAAAGTCTGTAGTAAAAGCACAGAATTGCTGAAAGAACTCGGCAGGTATCCCACACTCCATAGGAGGCCAGGATAATATGTGACCAACTTTTTAGAGCCTGACCCTTTCATCAAGGTATGTGCAGAAAGCAGGCAGGAGCCGGGGGTGGGGGGGATGAAAAGGTTGGGGGAGGTGGAGCACAAGCTGAGGGGATAGGAGAATTGATCGGTATGGTGGGGGCAGGGGGGGGGATGGTTCTGTGAATGCAGAACTGGAGGGAAAGGAGGCAGAGAAAGAGACGGAGGAAAAGAGACAGAGGGAAAGGCGAAGAGAGAGAGAGAGAGAGAGAGAGAGAGACAGGCTTTACAGATACCAGAGAAGTTGATGTTAATGCTGTCTGGTTGGAGGCCATCATGCATTTTATAAATTCCATCCTCTCTAGGCCCCTTGCTCTAAGAGGCAGCCATTCTCAACCTTTGTTCAGCTCTGGCCCCTTTAAGAATCTGCTCAAAGTTTTATGGGCCCCCTTCCCTGTGAAGCGGTCAAGTTCAGTTGGTTTCTCCAAACAACGACAGAAAAAACCCATTAAAAAATATTTATGTTATGTGAGGTGAAAAGGTTTTTGACTCGGAGTGAAACACTGGTGACTTGTGATTCCAGGACAAACAGACAATGATGAATCATTCTCATTGAACATGAAGGAAAGAAAAAAACATGAATGTACAAAAAATTTAAAAAAGATTCTTCAAGTGCAATGATTTGTACAGGAGTCATTAGGGAACCTTAAGCTTAAATTTGAGGACGTTTTATAAAAAGAACATTAAAAAATAATTCTTATAGTATTAAAATGTTTGTGAAATCCTTTATCTTGATGTTCCTGGGCAAGATTTTTGATGTCAGACTGTGATAGCCAAGACTTGTGATAGTCTACAAGATTCTGAGAGGCATAGACAGGGTGGACGGCCAGCGCCTGTTTCTCAGGGCGGGATTAGCAAACACCAGAAGACATCTGTACAAAGTGAAGGGAGGGAGCTGTTTTGTTTACATGGAGAGCTGTGGGGGCCTGGAATGCCTTGCCGGGGGATGGTGGTGGAGGCTGGTACATTTAAGAGACTCTGAGGCAGGCCTATGGATGGAATAAAAATAGAGGGTCACAGGGTAGGGAGGGTTTAGTATGTTTTGGTAGGGATAGATGGGTTGGCACAATATCAAGAGCCGAAGGGCCTGCACTGTGCCGTAGTGTTCTATATCCAGCCTGTTCCTGGATCTTGTCAAGGAAACTACCTTGCTGAATTCAAAATTCAGAAACTGAGCTGAGTCCCTGCACCACTTCTGTGTTTTGACTACATCTGCAGACATTTGTGTTTCACTCCCTTACTGAATCCAAGTATGTTGAGGGAAAGACTATGAAAAATAACAGTTTACAGCACAGAAACAGGCCATTTCGGCCCTACAAGTCCACACAACTCCACTAGCTCCCCCCTCCCGCTCTCTGCCCATAACCCTCCAACCCCCTCATATCCATATACACATCCAACCTTCTCTTAAACGACAGAAAGGACCCTGCCACAACTATCTCCTCTGGAAGATCATTCCATTCTGCCACCACTCTCTGAGTGAAGAAGCTCCTCTAACATTTCTCCTAAAGTTTTGTCCCTTTACCCTTAACTTATGCCCTCTTGTTCCAACCTCCCCTGCCCTCAGGGGAAAGTCTACGCACGTCTAGTCTATCTATTCCCTTCATAATTTTAAATACCTCTATCAAATCCACTCTCAACCATCTATGTTCCAATGAATAAAGTCCCAGTCTCCTTCATCTTTCTCTGTACTCTGGATACTGTAAGCCAGGAAACCTTCTCTGAAGCCCATAGTTTTGGAAATGTATTCGACAGATCGGTCTTAACCCGAAAATTAACGTGTAGACACGACCTGATGTTTTTTCTCTTTTTTGCACTAATTTTGAAATATTGCATTTACGGAACTGCAATTCATAGCAGTAAAATACGAACGTCTGTGTGATAGTACGGATCCTATCACCGATGTATATATGTGTATATTAGATTGCTGTGATTAGCTGAGAGTGTAGCCACGCCTACTGACAGGTCTTAAAGGGTTGCTCCTAGCCAGACTCAGATCATTCTGGACTGGTTGACCTACATGTGATACACTTCAGTCTTTTGTAATAAAAGCCTTGGTTCGGATCAACAAGCCTTTGATTCTTTCGAAGTGCACTACAGTCTTCAGTCGTGGTTGAAGTAAAAACACGTCACTGGAGAAACTCAGCAGGTCAAACAGTGCACATTATGCAGCAAAGATAAAGATACAGAACCGACGTTTTGGGCTTGAGCCTTTCATCAAGGGGGTTACGTGGTGGCAGAGCTTGAGAGCAGCAGGGGTTTCAGGCAGGGAGCAGTGAGAGAGAATCCAACAGAACTCCCTTCGGAGAGCAAAGTCAAGTCGAGCTTATTGTCATCTGATTGTACAAGTACAACCCTGCGAAAGAGCGAAAGGAGAACTCCTTCGGGGTAGGCACCCCTCAATTCTCATAGCTATGCAGTAGGCAGGAATAAAACACAAAAGACTGTGGACACTGTGGTGTCAGAACACAACGCTGGAGAAACTCAACAGGTCAAACAATGTACTGTTTATAGCAAAGATAGATACATCACCAATGATGAAGGGCTCAGATATATCAGACCAATGTGGTGAAGAGATAGGTACTTTTTAGCATTCAACTTGGTCATGACAAGGCAAAACCATTCTGGATGGAATTACAAACCTTTTTAGAACAAGTTACAGATTTTGTAGCAAACAAAGACACAGGAGTTGGTGTGAGTCGGTTTAACTGATTTTACTGGAACTCCCACGTGAGCCAATAAGCACAATCCCAGGACCATTGTGACGACAGCCGGGAGGACCGGCAATGCCCCTGGTGTTTTGAGGCTCTCAGCCCCACACCTGCCTGCACCTCTGGGACCCAGTTCGCTTGTGGATCAGAGCCGCCCACTGCCGCTCCATTAAACCCAAACTTATTTTCATTGGGAAACATAGAAGGACCCAAATTAAAATGATCAATGTGTCAAATGTAATTTGTTAAAACAGCACTGGCATCAGCGGGGAAATGTATTGCAGTGACTTGGAAGTCGGACATGTTTGTAGATGTGGGAATATGGAATGCAGAAATCCAAACCTGTATCCCTTTAGAGAAAATTACATATAATCTGCAAAAGTGGAGAAAGGAAGGATGAGAATCACTCCTCTACACCCAATTGTTACTGAAATATTTTACTTGAGAAAATTTGTCATTGGCCCATTTCCTTTGGAGTTCTGAAATGGTGCACATAATGAGTCAATGAGGGATAATTAAAACGATGGTTTTCAAACTTTTTCTTTCCACCCACATCCCACCTTAAGCAACCCCTTATTGATCACAGAGCACTGATGGCCTAGGGATTACTTAAAGTGGGATATGAATGGAAAGAAAAAGGTTGAGAACCATTCCTCTACACTATACATAATTCTTTATGTGAATACATAATTCTTTAAGGGGGGCAGAGGGGTTGGGAGAGGGAGGGGACATAACCATCATGTAATGAATGAATTTTTAGCTTGAATACATTGTGTAATCGTTATTAATAATATGTAAGGAAAATTTTTAAATAAAATATTCACAAAAAGGATGAAGGGCTCAAACCGAAAACATGGGTTATGTATCTTTATCTTTGCATTACAGAACTGTATAATGGACCAGCTGAGTTTCTGTAATTGATAGTGATTTTTCACCTTATTCTGATCAACACTGCTGCAAAACAACAAATTTAGCGACATATTCACAACAATAAACTGGATTCTGATTCTGTACAGTTCAGTGTGTGTTGGGAGTCATCCCAGCGTATGTAGAGTACCATCCCTGTTTTCTGTGGGATCAGATCGCACGGGAACCCTTATCTCAATGGCCTGAACTATTTTTTAAATTTTTAAAAAATTTTTCACACTATAAACCACATTGATCAAGATACATACATTTTTATTTTCAAATATATACAGTGTCGTTTTCTCCCCCCCCTCTCTTCCCATCCCACCCTCCCTACCTCCCCTCCCATTCATTTAAAGTTCAGAATCTAAGATACATTAAACCCGTCAAACAATGTTGTCACTCAATAAAAATAAACAAGAAGTTCCACTGAGTCAATTCTTTTTATTTCCTTCTCCTTCTGTCATTTTAGGTGGTAGATGTCCCCGGTAGGTTTTCTCAATTGTGTTTCATGTATGGCTCCCATATTTGTTCAAATATTGTAATATTATTTCTTAAATTATATGTTATTTTTTCTAGTGGAATACATTTATTCATTTCCTTATACCATTGTTGTATTCTCAAGTTATTTTCTAATTTCCAGGCTGACATAATACATTTTTTTGCTGCAGCTAGGGCTATCTTAACAAATCTTTTTGTGCACCATCCAAATCGTCCAAATTCTTTGTTTTTTATGTTACTTAGGAGGAAGATCTCTGGGTTTTTTGGTATATTGCTTTTTGTGATTTTATTTAATATCTGGTTTAGATCTTCCCAAAAATTTTTCACTTTCTCACATGTCCAAATTGCATGAATTGTTGTTCCCATTTCCTTTATTTTGTCTTCTTTCCCTTCGTTTTCAGTTTGGTATAATTGTTCGTAGAATTCTCTGAAGTTTTCATTAATCTCCGTTGGATTATATGTGATTTGTTTGTCTTTTTTCCTTGATGCCAATACCATTCTCTTAGTTTGTTCTGTTTTAAGCTGCCATGCTAGAATTTTGTGCATTTTTTTCTCCTAGTTCATAATATTTCTGTTTTGTCTTCATTATGTTCTTCTCCACCTTATATGTTTGTAGTGTTTCATATTTTATTTTTTTATCTGCCAATTCTCTTCTTTTAGTTGTGTCTTCCTTCATTGCTAATTCTTTTTCTATATTTACTATTTCCCTTTCCAACTGCTCTGTTTCCTGATTGTAGTCCTTCTTCATCTTAGTTACATAACTTATTATTTGCCCTCTGATGAACGCTTTCATTGCATCCCATAGTATAAACTTATATTTCACTGATTCCGTATTTATTTCAAAGTACATTTTAATTTGTCTTTCAATTAATTCTCTAAAATCCTGCCTTTTAAGTAGCATGGAGTTTAATCTCCATCTATACATTCTTGGAGAGATGTCCTCTAACTCTATTGTCAATATCAGGGGTGAGTGGTCCGATAATATTCTAGCTTTATATTCTGTTTTTCTTACTCGTCTTGCATACGAGCTGATAACAGGAACAGGTCTATTCTTGAGTATGTTTTATGTCTACCCGAATAATATGAATATTCCTTTTCCTTTGGGTGTTGTTTCCTCCATATATCCAAAAGTTGCATTTCTTGCATCGATTTAATTATAAATTTGGTTACTTTGTTCTTTCTGTTAGTTTTTTTTCCAGTTTTTTTTCCATGTTTGAATCCAAATTAAGGTTGAAATCCCCTCCTATTAGTGTGTTCCCTTGCGTGTCTGCTATCTTCAAAAAAATATCTTGCATAAATTTTTGATCTTCTTCGTTAGGTGAATATGCATTGTGTAAATTCCAAAACTCCGAATATATCTGACATTTTATCATTACATATCTCCCTGCTGGATCTATTATTTCCTCTTCTATTTTAATTGGTAAATTTTTACTGATTAATATAGCTACTCCTCTAGCTTTTGAATTTCTGACGCTGCTGTTACATGTCCTCTACCCAATCTCTCTTTAATTTCTTGTGCTCCATTTCAGTTAAATGTGTTTCTTGCATTAATGCTATATCAATTTTTTATTTTTTCAGTAAATTTAGCAGTTTCTTCCTTTTGATTTTGTTATGTATTCCGTTAATATTTAAAGTCATATAGTTCAACGTAGCCATTTCATACTTTGTTTATCTTTCCTTTCCGTTTCCTCATCATCACCTTTCCTTCTTATGCATTTCTGCTTTCTTGTTTTGAACACTTTATAAGACAACATTTCTAAAACATCAAACATTTCCCTTATTCTCCTATCTAAAATTTCTTTAACCCCACTATCCCCTCCCCTTCCTGAGTTGCCCTTTATCCTTTGTCGGGCAACCACATCTCCCCTCTCCATTTGGATTTGCAAATTCACTTGCAAGCGTCAACTGATTTCCCTCCTTACTTCCCCTCTTCCCTTTCTTTCCCTTATTAATTCTTATCTATACTCTATATATTTTCCTTTAAATACGGATACACTCATGTACACACATATATACATACACACCTATATATATATATATATATATATATATGATTATCCAACTCCACGAAAACCAACAAGGTCGGGTCAGATACAGCAATGAGCTCTCTGAACCCTTCTCCATTAACAATGGCGTGAAGCAAGGCTGTGTTCTCGCACCAACCCTCTTTTCAATCTTCTTCAGCATGATGCTGAACCAAGCCATGAATGACCTCAACAATGATTGCCTTTTGTCAGTGAGGTGGGCTCTGCGGTCTTCTTCAAAGGAGGTTGCTGCCCGCCAAACTGTGAGGCGCCAAGATGCACGGTTTGAGGCGATATCAACCCACTCGCGGTGGTCAATGTGGCAGGCACCAAGAGATTTCTTTAGGCAGTCCTTGTACCTTTTCTTTGGTGCACCTCTGTCACGGTGGCCAGTGGAGAGCTCGCCATATAACACGATCTTGGGAAGGCGATGGTCCTCCATTCTGGAGACGTGACCCACCCAGCGCAGCTGGATCTTCAGCAGCGTGGACTCGATGCTGTCGACCTCTGCCATCTCGAGTACTTCGACGTTAGGGATGAAAGCGCTCGAATGAATGTTGAGGATGGAGCGGAGACAACGCTGGTGGAAGCGTTCTAGAAGCCGTAGGTGATGCCAGTAGAGGACCCATGATTCGGAGCCGAACAGGAGTGTGGGTATGACAACGGCTCTGTATATGCTTATCTTTGTGAGGTTTTTCAGTTGGTTGTTTTTCCAGACTCTTTTGTGTAGTCTTCCAAAGGTGTTATTTGCCTTGGCGAGTCTGTTGTCTATCTCGTTGTCGATCCTTGCATCTGATGAAATGGTGCAGCCGAGATAGGTAAACTGGTTGACCGTTTTGAGTTTTGTGTGCCCGATGGAGATGTGGTAGTCATGGTGGGGAGCTGGCTGATGGAGGACCTCAGTTTTCTTCAGGCTGACTTCCAGGCCAAACATTTTGGCAGTTTCCGCAAGACAGGACATCAAGCGCTGAAGAGCTGGCTCTGAATGGGCAACTAAAGCGGCATCGTCTGCAAAGAGTAGTTCACGGACAAGTTTCTCTTGTGTCTTGGTGTGAGCTTGCAGGCGCCTCAGATTGAAGAGACTGCCATCCGTGCGGTACCGGATGTAAACAGCGTCTTCATTGTTGAGGTCTTTCATGGCTTGGTTCAGCATCATGCTGAAGAAGATTGAAAAGAGGGTTGGTGTAGGAGTCACGTGATGGAGTAGTGGCCGGACGGTGAACTCCAGCCCTCTCCAGAAAAGTCGGGAAAAACAAGAGAAAACACAAAGGCACAGAAATAAAAGTTACAGAAAAGTGAGTATAAAGGTGGAAAAAAGATGGCGACAAAAAAAGAAAAATCGAAAGCAACGGTAAGAAGAGAGGAAGAGAAGACAAAGGAGGAAAAAGGTGAAGGCCTTACCTGTCCGAAGAGACCCGCTGCGGAGAGAGAAACCCGCTCCCTCAGGTCGGTAAATAATGGACTACAAAAATGGCTCGCAGAGCCGAGTAAAAGTGCGCAACCGCGCATGCGCGATGCGAATGAAAAAAAACACACCGACGGGAGGGGGGACCAGCTGGGGAGTCGATCTCCACAGCCGGCAACGACAGCTGCAGAACACCTGCAGCAAGAAGAGACCACAGAAGACAATAGAAACAAGAAAGAAGAGGAGGAAAGGGCAACAAAGAAACAACAGATGGTCAACCCAGAGGAAGAAGAAGAGGAAGAGTATGGTGAAATAGAAGAAGAAAAGAAAGGCAAGGTAAAGGATATACTTGCTCTTATTAAAGGATACATGGAGTCATTTAAAGAATGGCAAACACAGGAATTTAAGGATTTAAGAAAAAGAATAAACAACACAGAAGAGAAAATAAATAAAATGGAGATGACCTTAACAGAAATGGGAAAAAAAATGGACAAGATGGAAGAGCGGGCAGTAGCAGCAGAAATGGAGGTAGAAGACTTAAAAAAGAAATTGGAGAAATCTAATAAAAAAACTAAAGAGACACAAGAACTACTAGCTCAAAAAATAGATACAATGGAAAACCATAACAGAAGAAATAACATAAAGATAGTGGGCCTTAAGGAAGATGAAGAAGGCAAGAATATGAGGGAGTTTATAAAAGAGTGGATCCCTAAGACCCTAGGATGTCCAGAACTACAGCAAGAATTGGAAATAGAAAGGGCACATAGAGTATTGGCCTCTAAACCACAACCACAACAAAAACCAAGATCTATTGTAGTAAAATTCCTAAGATATACTACAAGAGAAAAGGTACTGGAGAAGACAATGGAAAAAGTAAGAGAGGGCAACAAACCACTGGAGTATAAAGGGCAAAAAATCTTCATTTATCCAGATATAAGTTTTGAACTCCTAAAGAAGAGAAAAGAGTTCAATACAGCAAAGGCGATTTTATGGAAGAAAGGGTATAAATTTATACTAAAGCATCCAGCGGTATTGAAAATATTTATTCCAGGACAACAAAACAGACTATTCTCGGATCCAGAAGAAGCACGAAAATTTGCAGAACAATTACAAAAATAGACTGAGGGAGGAAGACGGGTAATGAGAGTTAAAATGATCACGATTGATATGTATGTGGGTAAAGACAAAAATAGACTGAGGGATGAAGACGGGTAATGAGAGTAAAAATGATCACGATTGATATGTATGCGGGTAAAGAGGTATAAGAGTGAATAGAGACAATGAGCATACATGAATGTATCTGTACTTAGAGGAAAATATAGATAGTATAGACAAGAATTAATAAGGGAAGGTAATGGAATAGAGAGAATAAGGAGGGAATTAAAAGAGTGACCTTTGTGACATATGAAAAGTGAAGTCTTTTCTGGGGGAGGCGGGGTGGGGGGAAATAGCGGTCACTGCAAAATCAGTTGACGCTTGCGAGTGGATTCGCAAATCCAAATGGAGAGGGGAGATGTGGTTGTCCGACAAGGGATAAAGGACAACTCAGGAGGTGAAGGGGAGATTGGGGATAAATAAGATAGAAATAGGAGAATAAGGAAAATGTTGGATGTTGTAGGAACGTTGTCTTATAAAGAGTTGAAAATAAGAAAACAGAAATGGAAAAGGAGGAAAGGTAATGATGGAAAAACGGAAAGAGAAGATAAACAAAATATAAAAGGGCTACGCTGAACTATATGTCTTTAAATATTAATGGAATACATAACCAAATTAAAAGGAAGAAACTACCAAATTTAAATGAATAAATGTATTCCATTAGAAAAAATAACATTGGTTAAGAAATAATATTGAAATATTCGAACAAGTATAGGAGCCTTACATTAAATACAATAGCGAAAACCTACCGGGGACAAACATTACCTAAGTTGATGGAAGGAGAAGGAAAGAAAAGAATGGACTCAGTAGAATTTCTGGTGTAATTTTGTTGAATGACAACATTGTCTGACTGGCTTAATGCAACCTAGATTGTATACCTAAAATGGATGAGAGGGGGGGGTGGGGGGGTGGTTTGGGAGGAAAGGGGGGGGGAGAAAAAGTCACTGTATATGTGTGAAAAAGAAATAGTGTATATCATGGCTAATGTGATTTATGGTGTGAAAAATAAAAAAAAAAATTAAAAAAAAAAGAAAAGAGGGTTGGTGTGAGAACACAGCCTTGCTTCACGCCATTGTTAATGGAGAAGGGTTCAGAGAGCTCATTGCTGTATCTGACCCGACCTTGTTGGTTTTCGTGCAGTTGGATAATCATGTTGAGGAACTTTGGGGGACATCCGATGCGCTCTAGTATTTGCCAAAGCCCTTTCCTGCTCACGGTGTCGAAGGCTTTGGTGAGGTCAACAAAGGTGATGTAGAGTCCTTTGTTTTGTTCTCTGCATATATATATATATATATATATATATATATATTTTTATATATATATATATATATATATATATATATTTATATATATATATATATATATATATATATTTATATATATATATATATATATATATATATATATATATATATTTATATAAATATATATATACCCATATACACACATACATTTTTACTCTCGTTACATGTCTTCATCTTTCTGCCTGTTTTGTAGTTGTTCTGCAAAATTTCATGCTTCCTCTAGATCCGAGAATATTCTGTTTTGCTGCCATGGAATAACTATTTTAAGTACCGCTGGGTACGTTAGCATAAATTTATATCATTTTTTCCATAGGATCGCTTTGCTGTATTAAAGTCCTTTCTCTTCTTCAGGAGTTCAAAACTTCTGTCTGGATAGAAAAAAATTTTTTGACCTTTGTATTCCAGTGGCTTTTTGTCTTCTCTTATTTTCTTCATTGCTTTCTCCAATATATTTTCTCTTGTTATATATCTTAAGAATTTTCCTAAAATGGATCTTGGTTTTTGTTGTGGCTGTGGTTTCGGGACTAATGTTCTATGTGCCCTTTCTATTTCCATTTCTTCCTGTAATTCTGGTCTTCCTAGGACCCTGGGGATCCAATCTTTTATAAATTCTCTCATATTCTTGCCTTCTTCATCTTCCTTAAGGCCCACTGTCTTTATATTATTTCTTCTATTATAATTTTCCATTATATCTATCTTCTGAGCTAACAGCTCTTGTGTCTCTTTAACTTTTTTATTTGATTCTTCTAATTTCTTTTTTAAGTCCTCTACTTCTATTTCTACGGCTGTTTCTCATTCTTCCACCTTGTCCACTCTTTTTCCTATATCTGACATGACCATCTCTAATCTATTCATTTTTTCTCTGCACTTTTAAATCTTCTTTTTATTTCACTAAATTCTTGTAATTGCCATTCTTTTACTGATTCCATATATTCTTTGCCTTTCCCTTCTTCTTCCATTTCTCTATGTTCTTCTTCTTCTTCTTCCTCTGGGTTGGTCATCTGTTGTTTCCTTGTTTTCTTTTTACTCTCTTTCTTGTTCTCGTTGTTTTCTCTATGTTCTCTTCCTGTTGTTGTGTTGCAGCTGTCATTCTCAGCTGTGGAGATCGACTCCTCAGCTGTTCCCCCCTCCCGTCAGTGTTTTTTTTTCATGTGCATCACGCATGCGCGACTCCTCGCGCATGCGCGGTTGCGCACTTTTACTTGGCTCCGCGAGCCATTTTTGTAGTCCTGAGCTCGGGACTTCAACTGACCTTAGGGAGCGGAGCGGGCTTCTCTCTCCGCGGTGGGCCTCCTTGGACAGGTAAGGCCTTCACCTTCTTCTTCCGACGTTCTTTCTTCTTCTCTTCTTCCCGTTGCTTTCGACTTTTCTTTCTTCGCTGCCATTTTCTTCCCACCTTTACTTTCACTTTGTTTTAATTTTTATGTTTGTGCCTTTGTGTTTTGTGTGTTTTTTTTAAACTTTTCCGGAGAGGGCTGGAGTTCCCTGACCGGCCACTACTCCATCACGTGACTCCCCCGCCTGAACTCTTTAACATCTATCATTCTTTAGCCATACCACATGTCTTAAGGGTATTTAATAACACAAGAAGTTTTTCACTTTGTCTTTCTGGATTGAACTTCTATAAATTTTTGTTGTAAACTGTGTGTTAATTTGTGAAGTGTTAGACATTCTGAGTTCAGTGCAAACCTTGTAATGTTTTTTTCCCAAACTGGTTACACCACAGACCCTTGTTCTTAAGGATTAAAACCCTTTGTTTCATAATAACTACATCACTTTTAACTTCAAAATGAAGGCTATCAGAGCTCCCACACAGACTGACCCTGGCTGGGAGATGGGTCTCACACACTCTGACCCTCACTGGGGGAGACTTGTCCCACACAAAGTGACCCTCACTGGGGGGGAAGGGCTGCACACACACTGACCCTCCCTGGGGATATGGATCCCACACATACTGAGGGGACAGATCCCACACTCATTGACCTTCACTGTGGGGGAGACACATCTTACACACACTGACCCTCACTGGGGGACAGGTCCCCCACACATTGACCCTCACTGGGGGAATGGGTCCCACACACACTGACCCTCATTGGAGTGGTGGATCCTACATAGATGCTCCTTCCATACTGCTATGAAAGCTGACTGTCACACATGCCAGCTGCTGTTCTCCAACGTTAGGACAGCAATTATATTCTAAAGAAACGTCAGGAACTGTGAACGCTGGGAGAGGTCGTGACGGAGATGAGACAGGTGCGATCACCTTTGAAGCCTGCATTCTTTTTCATGCCTCCCATTATTCATGCTCTCCCATCTTGAACCTCTTCCATCTCCGACCCTTGGCACTAGCCCGAAAATAAATCAAATAAACAAATAAATCATCCTGAAATATTTATATATACTGATCATACTGTTACGGAGTCCAGAGGACCCCAAAACCCAGCAGCTGTAGATATGCACCGCAACAAAGTGTTACTTAAATAAAAGTGGCTTTTGATTATCTTTAAACTTGAAAACAGAATCAAACTTTATTGACTTATTTAACCCCCTCTAATTATAAGCACACGTGTGTGTAATGTGTATATAAATGTAGAAAAGTTCTTTGGTTCACAGTCCAATCTCACTGCTTGCAGGCAATTCTTGTACTGTACATAGAAGTTGGCATTAACAAACTTCACCAGGCTTTGGTCCTTAACAGGCTAATGGTTAACTCTCAGGAGGGTTCTTGTTGGTTTTCAGAGAGAGATTCCTTTTGTTCCAGGTCCCAGGTCATCTGCACCTGATTTCTTTTTAATCAGTCTTGCTCACGGAACTTGCCCCCTTCAGGGTTCTCCTGATGAAAACCTCTTTCTTTCAGGTCACCACAGAGTTCCTTTCAGACAGCCAGTCTTCTCCTTTGACCAGGCCGTCTTCCAAAATTTGCCAGCTTGCCCCTCTGGAACCGGTTTCTGTCTCTCCTCTCTCTCACTCCCTCCCTCTCTGAGGGCCAAGCTGTTCTGCTGCTGCCTGCAAAGATCACCTGCTCTTCCAGGCCAGCTGCTGCTGGATGTTGCTACTTTGTTGCCTTTTGCAAAATAGCACTCTGCAAAAGTCCTGTGTTTTAAAATGTTTGTGTGCAACCTGCTCTAACAATCATCCCAAACCACTTCTAAATACTCTGTCACAAAACTAACCCTTCAAGACTCTAGTATTTATAAAACAATATTTATGAATTTTTATACATGTATAAATGGATTGTTTGACAGTATGGTATGGATATATGTTTGCATGTTTTTGCACTGAGTACACTGTTCGATCGGGTTTAAACTGTAACAGGTCCTTCCAGTTTATGCTCCTGTGCCACCTAATTACACCTAATTAACTAACAAGCCCCGGTACGTTATGACAGGTGGGAGAAAACTGGGGTCCCCGGGGAAAACCCACGCAGACACAGGGAGAACGTACAAACGGGCTGAGCCCTGGCGCACCTCAGGGCTGTGTTCTCAGCCCATTCCTGTTCATGCTGCTGACCCAGGACGGCATCGGCAGATCCAGCTCCAACAGGGTCATCAAGTTTGCAGACAACATTGGCCTCGGCACTTCCTCACATTGTGGTTCTGGTACCTGGCATCCCTCCAGCCAGTTGGAGACCATCCCCAGCAGTCCACAGCCCAGTTCGAGTCTTCTGACAGCAATCTCCTGCAGCCCACAGCTTCCACAGATTCCTCACCTCGAGTTGCCAGCAGCCTGTCTGCTGCCATTATCACCATCCCTGTGGCTCGTCTCTTCTGTTTCACCCTCTCAGATGGGGGAGGGATCTTCCTTTTCTTTGGAGTCTGAAGCCCCTCGTGGCTGCTGTCGATTAATAGGCACCGCCATCTTGGGCACAGACCCGCGGTCACAAGATTTCAAACGGGCTGTTCAAAGCCCGTTCAGAGCCAACGGCAGTCGACTGGGTAGCTGGACCCTGCAGGAGTGCTGCATCTCTATTCCCTCACTTCCCGTGGGTCCACATCAGTGGCAGCAGCACCTTTACAGCATCTCTGGCAGCACCGCCATCTTAACATTGAGTTGCGCTACAGAGACGAGGTGGAAAATCTCATGAAATGGTGCAAGAGGAATAACCTGAGTCTCAACATGGACAAGATGAAGGAGAAGCTCATGGACTTCAGGAGGACAAGGGACGACCACCCTCCACTACACATCAACAACCTGGGGAGACACCAAGTTCCTTGGAGTTCACTTCACTAGTGACCTATCGTGGACACAAAATCTCACTTGTCAGGAAGGTGCCACAGGGACTGCACTTCCTAAGAAGACTGAGTCGGGCGAGGCTACCGGCCACCGTCACGTCAACCAGGAGCTCTATCGAGAGCATCCTGGCCAGCTGCATCACAGTGTGGGGTCGGTTGCTGCAGAGAAATGGATCAGAGGTCAATCCACATTCAATAAGAGAGGCAGAGAGGGTCACTGGAGTCTCCCTCCACATTGATATGATCTTACTGGCGTTGTTGTCTGAAGAGGGCGTGCAAAATCATTGAGGACCCCTTCCCCCCCCCATCCCCCCCGCACCTGGCATCCCGTCGGGGAAGAGATCCAGGAGGATAAGAGCCAGCAACACCAGGCTGAGGAACAGCTACTTCCCAGGGACAGAAAGAACGCTGAACAACAAAGTAACCACTTGAACTGACTCTTCAAGACCCTCATATTCATGAAACAAAATTTATTTATTTGCATAGATGAATACTTGTCCTGTATATGTACTGTTTTTGTTTATTTTTAAATTTTTTTTATTTTTCACACTATGAACCATATTAACCAAAATACACACAAACATTTCCCTCTTGAATATACAGTGTCATTTTCTCCCCTTTCCCCCCTTCCCTTCCTTCCCACCCCCCTCCCTATCCACTAAACATTCAACATATACAATACAATAAACCCATTAAACAATGTCATCACACAATGAAAATAAATAAGAAAATTGGATCATCGACTTTTACACACTGGGTCAATTCATTTAGTCTTCTTCTCATTCTATCATTTTAGAGGGTGGAGGTCCGTGGTAGGCCCTCTCTGTTGTGTTCCATGTACGGTTCCCAAATTTGTTCGAATAATGTGACTTTATTTTTTAAATTATATGTTATTTTTTCCAATGGAATATATTTATTCATTTCTATGTACCATTGCTGTATTCTCAGGCTCTCTTCTGAATTCCAGGTTGACATTATACATTTTTTTGCTACTGCTAAGGCTATCATAATAAATCTTTTTTGTGCTTCATCCAGTTTGAGGCCTAATTTTTTACTTCTTATATTACTTAGGAGAAAGATCTCTGGATTTTTTGGTATGTTGCTTTTTGTGATTTTATTTAATACCTGATATAGATCTTCCCAAAACTTTACCACTTTCTCACATGCCCAAACTGCATGTACTGTAGTTCCGTTTCCTTCTTACAGCGAAAACATCTATCTGATACTGTTAGGTCCCATTTATTTAACTTTTAGGGCGTGATATATATATATAGCCTGTGTAACCAATTATATTGTATCAAGCGTAACCTCGTGTTTATTGTATTTCTCATAGTTCTGGAGCATAGCTTTTCCCATTTTACATTTTTTATCTTTATGTTTAGATCTTGTTCCCACTTTTGTTTGGGTTTACAGCTTATTTCATCATTCTCTTTCTCTTGCAGCTTGATGTACATGTTTGTTATAAATCTTTTAATTATCATTGTGTCTTCAATTACATATTCAAAGCTGCTTCCTTCTGGTAACCTCAGCCTGCTTCCCAATTTGTCCTTTAAGTAGGTTTTCAGTTGGTGGTATGCAAACATTGTACCGTGAGTTATTCCATATTTGTACTTCATTTGTTCAAAAGATACTAAATTATTTCCCAAAAAAATATTTTCTATTCTTTTGATCCCTTTTCTCTCCAATTCTCTAAAGGAAAGGTTATATATTGTGAAAGGGATTAGTTGATTTTGCGTCAATAATAATTTTGGTAGTTGGTAATTTGTTTTTTTCCTTTCTACGTGAATCTTCTTCCAAATGTTGAGCAGATGGTGCAGTACTGGTGAACTATATTGCACCAGTTTTTCATCCCACTTAGAAAGTATATGTTCTGGTAGTATATGTACTGTTTGTCTGTATGCGTGTTACGGTTGGTTGTGTGTCTGTGTGTTTTGCACCGAGGACTGTAGAACGCTGTTTCGTCAGGTTGGACTTGTGGAATCAGATGACAATAAACTTCCCTGAGAATTTTCTGCACCCTTTCCAACTTAAGAAATCCTTCCTGCAGCTGGGTGACCAGAATACCACACAATACTTGCCTCCTTGTCCCGTGTTTTGAACTGACCGACCACATGGTTTCCCCATCGTGGGAGGCAGCCCAAACAGAGATTGAGTGGCCACTTTGTGCTCAGTATCCGGTGACGATCCTGAGCCTCCTGTTGATACATTTGCATCCACATCTCCTCCTTCCCCGAACAGTACTTCCAAGTGAAGCTTGGGAATCTGCGACCACGGGGTCTGGGCTCAAGATAGGCTGCCCCTGTGTTTGGATGCAGAATCGAGGGGCACTAGACTGGCACAGGGCACTGGAAAACAGGGAGACCACTCCCCGTCTGAGAAGGAGAAGCAGAGGAGATGACGCACAGGACGGTGACCACAGCAGTGGACTCTCTTTTGCTTCTCTTTATGGTCATGTAATAGTACAGAACATGTACTATGACATAAAATCACCTCTGCCTGCTGTAAGGCAAAGAGTCACCATTAGTGTCGCCCAGTGCCCCTTACAGTACAAGAGAAATAGAAGCTAAAGGGAGTCCCTTCTGAGTCCCTGAGTGTCTCTGGATTCGCCTCCCACCACCTCTGCAGCTGCACAGATTCCCATTTGGTCCATCAGCCACCTGAGCTCCAGATCCGAACCTCCACTACAATCAGGAAGCCCGCAGCGCCTGGTCCCTTTGGGGGGGGCCCTTCTTGCCCTCGATACCCTCTCAAATCCCCGGCCCCGATGCCTGGCTCATATGAGCCAGTCTCTCGCAGCCTGTGTGGGCACCCCCCCCGACCACATCGCCAAAGGCCCCCACAATCTGCGTGGGTCCCTCAGAAGCCGAGCCCCTTGCTGATCCGCCGTAGTGGCCACTGTCCTGCAGGGTCATCACCCCTGCTTCTCCTTCTCAACCGGGGCAGGCAGGGTTGCTCTCCACATTTCGGTTGCCCTGCGCCCTGGAATCTGTAACCCCTCGTGTCTGCTGCCAGTACTGATGCCGGCACCTTGGGCATCTCTATCTCGACTGTAAGGGGTGCCGGGCAATTTCTGTTGATGGTGAATCTTTAACTGCCTTACAGTCTACTAAATACAATTTTGTGTAATATTACCATCTGTTTCATTTTGTGACAGTAAAAGAATCTTTGATCTTGAACAGGTTCCGGAAAGTCTGCTGAGAATATCCCCATATTGATAAAATGGCACCTGCTGTATCTTGTCTCAGAGCTCAGAATCGTACTAATTGAGGGCATGGGAGGAAGTTACTAGGCTCAGCTTGGATCAAAGAAGATAACTGAAGAGGATATGCAAAATCATTGAGGACCCCTTCCACCGCACATACGGCATCTTTCAGCTGCTCCTGTTGGGAGCTGATCCAGGAGGATCAGAGCCACACCACCAGGCTGAGGATCAGCTTCTTCCCATGGGGCAGTGAGGACGCCGTACGACCAAAGGAGCTGCTCGCACTCACCCTCCGAGACTCTCATATTCACAAAGCAATATTTATTTATTGGTAGGGTTCATGCTGTTAAAGAACCAGGATCAGGACGGGGGTTCAAATCCAGCGCTGTCTGTAAGAAGTTTGCACCTTCTCCCTGCAACTGCGTGGGTTTCCTCCGGAGGGGGGGGGGGTTCCAGTTTCCTCCCACTGCTCAAAATGAACTGGGGGGCTGTAGGGTAATTGGGTGGCGCAGGGCTGGAGGGCCAGAAGAGCCTGTTACCATGGTGTGTGTGTGTGTGCGTGTTTTGCACCGAGGACCGGGGAACGCTGTTTCGGTGGGTTATACTTGTACAATCAGATGACAATAAATTTGACTGGGCTTGAACTGGCCGACTACCAGTTTTATTTCGCTTGGGATGGGGGGGGGGCAAGGGGAGGGATACAGTGAAGGGACGGCACTGTGGAGTGAGAAGTCAGTCTCTTAAGTGTTTCTCCTGATACATCCATGCAAACTGCACTTTGATCTTATTTTGCAAGGGACTGATTTTTTTTTGGCCTGATTTATTTTACGATTGTGTGTCTTCCCCTTTAAATCTCCCTGCCGGAGCCCTTAAAGGAACCTCAGGGGCCCTAAGGTGGGGCTCCGTAGCTCATTGGCTGTGGTTTACATTGAAGAAGAGGCCAGGAACCCTTTCACTGAACAGGAGCTCTCTGCTCCTTCCCTTTAAACCCTGCCAGTGACTGCAGTGGTCGGTGAGTCGCACAGGCCTCTGCATTTTGCTGCTGACTGTGGCACGTACATCTCTCTCTCTCTCTCTCTCTCTCTCCCTCTCTCGCTCGCTCTGTTGGAGGGAGGGAGAAGGAGCCCATGCTGTCAAAACATGGAGCCTCAGGAAGGAAAGATGGCCCTAACATTCCGTCTCCAGCACCTGCATTCTGATCCACGAGAGGAGCCCAAGATTAAAGAAGAGAGGCCAGACCTGGGTAAGAGCGGTGGGGAAGTGGAGGGGGGGGGGGCGCGGGTTGGGAAAGAAGTGAACCTTCGAAGCACGGGGGCAGAGGAGATGGTGGTGGTGGGGGGAGGGAGGGAGTTTCTAATGAGGGCCCCATGGAGCCTTAACAAAGGGATTCTGTTCACCGGTGCAGCTCGGGGACGGCCACAGGCTGGCCAACAGCTCCACCTCATGGAGTCGGCCAGCAATGGCCAACGCTGGGCCCTGACAGGCGGAGGGGTGGGGGAAGGCTTGAGGGGAGAGGAGGGAGGCCCCTTCTTGCCTGGGCCCATCTCCCATTCCCCGCGAGAGTTGGAGCCTGGAGTGAAGCACAATCTGAATTTATCGCCACGAACAAGTCACAAAATTTGTTGTTTTGCGGCAGCATCAAGTGTGAACATTACAAAATAAATATAGTGCACGAAAAGTCAAAATGAGGCCGAATCTTTGGTTCATTGATCATTCAGGAGGAGAAGAGCTGTTTTTAGGTGCTCGTCTTTAGGCTCCTGGACCTCCTTCCCCGATGGAGGCAGAGTGAAGAGGACACAGCCTGGGGTGGTGAGGGGTCCTTGAGGATAAGAGGCTGCTTTGTTAAGACGTCGTCTCCTGTAGATGGAGTGGAGACTGGATGTCACAGGCCAGGTTAACGACCCTCTGGAGTTTTTTCTTCTCCTGGGTGTTGGCACCTCCATGCACTGGACAGAATGCTCCCCACGGTATATCCATTCAGCCGGAGGGAGGGTCAAGCAGTGTCACTGGGAGATAAAGACTGGCCAGTGAAGGGTTTTAATTTAATTTGGGTGAACAGCATGGTAACAGGCCCTTCCAACCCAATTACACCTCACTAACCTGCAATCTCCAGTACGTTTTGAAGGGTGGGAGGTAACATACAAGCTGTGTCAGCTTTGCGCTAACCTTGCTGCTGTGAAGGTTTTGACTTGTAAAGGTCAGTTCCCTGGAATTGAGAGGGGTGAGAGGAGGGGGTGGGGGAGCACATAGCAGGTGTCCAGTGCTCCCATTGTGGTCGGAGAGACTGGGAGATCACTTTGTTGCGCACCTCAGCTTAGTCCGCCGCAATTGCGAGGCCGTCCATTTCAATTCCCCGCCCCACTCCCTTGCTGATGTGTCCGTCCATGGTCTTGTGAGGAACAGTGCTCATCTTCCATCTGGACCCCCTCCAACCAGACAGTATTAACTTCGACTTCTCCGGTTTCCGTTAACAGCCCCTATCTTTCCTTCTGTCTCCTTCCCCCCACCCCCCAGCACTGTTTCCCACAGAGCAAAAAAACAACTCCCCCTCCCCATCTATTCTCAGCCTGCCTCCTATCCAAATCCAATTAACACCTTTTCAAGAAGCAAGATTATTTTATTGTCATGTAATAAAACAGAATGTAATAACTTCCTTTTGTCTATGGGAAGGCAAAGATTTGTCATCAGCAGTAATTGCCTGGCGCCCCTTACAGTCAGAGAAAGAGAAGCAAGGGTCCCCCCAAGAGTCAACGAAGGTCCGTGGATTCACCCCCAGCCCCATGGTCTTCAGTCAAAACCATCCACAACCCAAGCTCCAGATCCAAACCTTCAATGCGATCAGGAAGCCCTCAGCGCCCCAGGCACCCTGTCTCATCTCGGTTCCGATACCTGGTACCCCCTTCAAGTGAATCCGCCGACCGCAGTCTGCCTCGGTCCTTCGCCTCGAGTCACCAACAGCCCCGCTGCTTGTGTGTTCTTCAGCCTCAGAATCCCCCCCCTCAGCTGGTCTGCCGCAGTGGTCACCGTCCCGTGGGACGTCTCCTCCGCTTCACCTTCTCAAAAGGGGGGGGGTGGTCTCCCCGTTTTCTGATGCCATGCACCAATCCTCTGCTTTCCCCAGAGTCTGCAACCCCTTGTGACTGCTGCCATCTTGGGTACAGACCCCGCGGTTGCAGGATTTTAAAATAAAACCACTGTCTGCACCTTTAACAGGTTGTCTGTTGGTCTGTACTTTCCTTCCCCTGCCCCTTCTTTTAATTCTGGTGCCTGCCTGCTTTTCCTTGATGAAGAGCTCAGGTCTGAATCGGCAGGAACATATCTTTACCTCATGTGGACGCAGTGAGACCAGCTGAGTTCCTTCAGCATTTTGGAGCTTTTACAATCACAGCGTCTGCAGACTTTGGTGTGTCACCCTGAGCTCCGGAGACCTGGATTCGACCGCAATCTCCAGCACTGCTGGTGTGGAATTTGCACCTTCACCCTGCGACTGGGTGGGTTTCCCCGCACACCCTCCATCCACAGAGACAAAGGCATGCGGGTCGGTGGGTTTATCAGTGCAGGGGTGATGTGGGAAAGTATGGGCTCTGTTGGCCGATGGGCCTGTTTCTGCGCTGTCTGCCTCTGTTAGGAGGAATGCAAGGGGGAAGGGTGGGTAGGAGGGAGAGGTGCACGCACAGGATGCAGGAAGGCAGAGGAAGTGTGATATTGACCAATTTAAGGCAGTTAAATCCAAGTAACCTTTTCTGTTCCAGAAGCAGGGCCAAAACCAAAAAGGCTCCAGATACTGTAATTGTAGTGTATTCCACATATACTCTGTAACCGTCAAATGTTTTGGACCATATTTTTGAGACAAAATTGGGGGTGGGAGGGGATGTTGACTTTTTACACAGGTCATACTTTTGACAACAGTTGTTCAAGGTGTCGGGAGCTCGTGAGAGGGGGGGGTGGGGGGGTGGTTTGGGAGGAAAGGGGGGGGGGAGAAAAAGTCACTGTATATGTGTGAAAAAGAAATTGTGTATATCATGGCTAATGTGATTTATGGTGTGAAAAATAAAAAAATTTAAAAAAAAAAAAAGAATAAACCATTTAAAAGACAAAAAAAAAAGGTGTCGGGAGCTCGGATGGGCAGGGGGAGGAGGTGCGGTGGAACGGGTCAGGAGCTCGGATGGATCAGGAGCTCAGATGGCCGGAACTGGGTGGTAATTGCACATGTGGGGCATCAGAAGCTCAGACGGGTGGGCAGCCAGGATAAGGATCCACAGTCGAAGTGTCATGAGGGCGGGTGCTCAGGGCCAGAAACATGGGGGAAGGAGGCTCGATTATTACACGATATTGATGATTAATGAGTATCGACAGTACAGAAAGGTGCTGGAGAAACTCAGCAGGTCCTGCAGCACCAATAGAAGGGATCAGAGTTAGCTCAGGCATTCTAACCTGCGTGTCTTCCCACAGAGAACGATGGCTTTGTGATCTGTGTGGACCCCGACCTTGACAAGGCTGACCCTGTGCTGCAGCCAGAGGCCCCCACAGAAACCGCCGAGCCGGATGGTCAGAACGCCCAGGTGTTGCGGCGTCCCCGCAGGGACCACCGGCGTAACTACCAGGAGCGGTGGCGCAGCGAGTACCTGATGGACTACGACCAGTGGCGGCACGGCCTGGTCTGCATGGTGTGCGGCACCACTCTGGCCACCCTCAAGCTCAGCACCATCAAGCGCCACATCCTGCAGAGGCACCAGGCCTCGCTGCTCCTCACTCGGGAAGAGAAGGAGGTGGTCATCGCAAGCTGGGAGAAGCACGTCTTCGGCCAGACCTACCTGCCAGAGAACCTGCCGGTCCCAGTGCCTGACCTGCAGCCAATGCAGTCGGATCTTGCACCAGGTACATCCCCTTAAGCAAAAGACCCCCAAACCTCAGCCGTCATCACTTCACTTCCATCTCCTTAACCCCAAAAACATTTGGCTCTTTGTTTGCTGTATCTTTCATGGCTGATCTTTATGGTGTGTGCTTCATCAACACTGTCCCGTCACACACTCCCAGGGTCAGACACAGAATGAATCTCCCTCAGCACCATCCCGTCACACACTCCTGCGGTCAGACACAGAATGAAGCTCCTTCCACACCGTCCTGTCACACATTTCCGTGGTCAGACACACAGTGAATCTCCCTCTGCACCATCCTGTCACACACTCCCTGGGTCAGACACAGAGTAAAGCTCCCTCTGCACTGTCCCATCACATACTCCCAGGAACAGATGGGTGTTGAATAACCCTCCACTCCTTCCCTCTAGTTTTATCAGTTTCCTTTCAGAAACCTCCCCTTCATATTTTGGTATGTCTCCTCCACCCCCCACCCCCAAAAAAAATTAATTCTCACCTGTCCACTAATCATATCCAATTAACACCTTTTGTCTGGAGTCCTCTCTCTCCCATTCTTCCCCAATCTTTAAGTCAGACGCCCACCCCCTTATTACTCATAGCTTGAATAAAGCCCCAGGCCTGAAGGCCTGAAACATCGGTGATGTATCTTTACCTCCTGTGGACGCTGTGAGACCGGCCGACTTCCTCCAGCATCAGTTTTTTTATTAGTCACAGTGTCCATGGACTTTTGTGTTAGCTCTTCATCACCCCCCCCCCCTTCCTGCCCATGCCCATGTGTGTCCCTGCTCCCCAATAACCTCCTCTCCATCTTCCCACATCACCACCTCACAAAGTCATACAGCCCATCACCACCATGTACCCTTGACAATTTGAGTGTTTGCCTTGACATTCCTTTGAGCAAAACAATAAAGTCTGGAGATGATGCGACTGTAGTAAGAACACACAAAAATGCTAGAGGAACTTAGCTGGTCTTGCAGCATCCGTAGGAGGTAAAGATATATGACATTTCGGATATCAGCCCTTCGTCAAGGAAGGTGCCTGAATAAAGACTGCAGACTGGTTGGGGGAGGAGTTCAGGCCAACAAGAGGTGTTAATTGGATGAGGAAAGGTGAGAATTGATTTTGGATCTGTGAAAGAAGAGAGAGGGGTAAGGGGAGAGGGAGAGGGAGAGGGAGAGGGAGAGAGAGAGGGAGAGAGAGAGAGAGAGAGAGAGAGAGGGGTCAATAGCCATTTTCAGGTGGCCAGAATACCCGACTGTAAAGCCACCTATTCTATCCAAATGCGGCTGTCGGGTAGCCACCTGGAAGTGTAGAACTCTGCCCTCCTCCTGTAGGTATAATCTCCGGCTCAGAGAATCCTCTGTTGCACCTGAAAGCAGCAATGGGACTACAGTCAGAGTCCACAGGTGCCGGTGTTCGCTCGGACGCGGTTGTCCTTCAGCTGGCACATTCAGGTGACATAAAGGCGGACCACCTGGATGTCCCAGCTGCACTCCCCCAGCCGCGTCTGCTGGCACATTTTCTGCGTCCAAGCACCTGAAAGCGGCTAATATTAATGCCATCCAGTTGGAGGGTGCCACGATGGAAGATGAGGTATGGTTCCTCCAATTTGCGGATGGTCACAGTCTGGCAGTGCACAAGGCCATGGACAGACAGGGAATGAGTGGCCACTGGGAGAGGCGCACTATTGCAGATACCCTTTAAATCATTCCCCTCAGAATTGTTGGCATTAACATGTCATGCAATTTGTTGTTTTGCAACAGCAGTTTGTACAGTGCAAGTGCAAAATTAATTTAATTTACAATTTCATAAATACAAGGAGTATAAAAAAACAAGCATAAAAAAGAGAAAAGGTAAGGTAGTGTCAATAGGTTCATTGTCCATTTAGAAATCCGAAGGCAGAGGGGATCAGAGTTCACCACAGACTAGAAGAGGTGAAGGGCCTCTTTCTATGCTGTAATGTTCAATGGAAAGAAGCTGTTTTTGTGCCACTGGGTATTCGCCTTCAGGGTCCTGTACCTCCTTCCCAATGGTAGCAGTGCTATCGGGGTCCTTGACGTTAGAGGCTGATTCCTTGAAGCACCGCCTCTTATCGATGTTCTCGATGGAAGGAAGTCTGATGCCCGTTATGAACCAAGTTCATAACTCTCTAAGGCCTTTTACTGTCCCGTGCATTACAGCTCCGTACCAGATAGTGACGAAAGTGGTCAGAATGTTCTCCATGACACGGCGTCTTTGGTGACATACCAAATCTCTTCAAACTCCTCATGAAGTTTAGCCGCTGCCGAGCCTTCTTCATGACTGCATCGGCTTGATGGCCCCAGGATAGATCTTCAGAGATGTTGACACCCAGGAATCTGAAGTTATCTGGTGACCCTTGATATGGCCATAGAACACCACAGCACAGAAAGAGGCCCCTTTGGCCTTTCAAGTCTGTCCCGAACCATTTTTCCACCTAGTCCCACTGACCTGCACCCAGTCCATATCCCTCCCATCCATGTACCTCTCCAAATTCTTCTTAAATATTAAATTTGAGCCCAGTTCAGCTGGCAGCTTGTTCCACACCCCCATCATTCTTTGTGTAAAGAAGTTCCCCCTAAACTTCTCCCATTTCACCCTTAACCCATGTCCTCTAGTTTGTATCTCACCCACCCTCAGTGGAAAAAACCGACCTACATTTACCCTGTCTGTCCCCCTCATAATTTTAAACACCTCCATTAAATCTCTCCTCATTCTTCTATGCTCCAGGGAATAAAGTCCATATCTGTTGAACCTTTCCCTGTAACTCAGTTCCTGAAGTCCAGGCAACATCCTAGTAAATCTTCTCTGCTCTCTTTCCTGTAGTTGTGACCAAATCCTCCAAATTTGGCCTCACCAATGTCTTATACAACTTTACCATAACATCTATCATTGATCTATTTGCTATGGCTTTCGCTCAGTGTCTTGTGGGCATTGACTGCTTACTGTGGGTTTAGATTTACTTTTTTTGCAGGCATTGTAGCTGTTCTGCTCGTCACTTTGCTCGTGTTAGTGTGATCACGGTTCTTTGCTTGCCTATTGTCATACACTTGGAGGGTAAAGAACTGTCCATCCATCCCGAGGGTCTCAGACACTGAGTCCACACAAAATCATGATGGAGATTCCAGGATATTAAGAGAATCAAGCTCTTTGGGATGAAGGCAGGGCAGCTGAGGTAGGGCAATCAGTGATAAGTCATATGAGGATGGTGCTCCCCTGTTGTTATGCCTTTTCTATGGCTGGATGACCCCTTGTTGTGGCCCAGTCCAACTGTGATACCCACCTATTGGTAACACCTTGTTGCCCTCCCCTTGGTGACCCCTTCACCCATGATCTTTTGCCAGAGACATCCTACTGCTGACCCTTCCTTGTGACCCCCTTTTCTCTAACCCCTGGCCCCTTGGCCATAATCCCTGCTGCCGACCGTTCACCCTTGACCCCTGATTGCTGACCCCCTCACTATGACCCCTGCTGCTGACCCTTCACCCATTACCCCAGCTGCTGACAATTCACCTGACCCCTCACTGTAACCCATGACCCCTGCTGCCAACTGTTCACTGTGGCCACTGACCCCCCCAATGTGACCCATGACCCCTGCTGCTGACCCTTCACCCGTTACCTCTGCTGCCAACTGTTCATCTGTGACCCCTGACCCCTCGCCTGTGGCCACTGGCCCCTCACTGTGATCCGTGATCCTTGCTGCTGACCCCTCGCCCGTGACCCCTGACCCTTGCTTGTGACCCCTAGTTGCCCACCCCCGATTACCACTAAATCTGACCCCTGTCCTGCGGCCACTGACCCCTGCCCCACTGATGTTTCCTCCCCTCTCTCACTGCAGGCGCTCCCTCGCCATCGCTAGATCTCACGCCCCCGCCGCCGCCGGCCACGCCGTCCCGCCCGGCGGGGAGAGGCCGGCCGGCTGGGAAGAGGCCGGCGGGGAAGAAGGCGAAGGGCCGTCGCTGCCTGACGGCCAGGCGGGCGCGGCGCTACTACCAGGAACGGTGGCGCAGCGAGTACCTGATGGACTACGACGGCCTGCGGCACGGCCTGGTCTGCATGGTGTGCGGCAGCGCCCTGGCCACCCTCAAGCTCAGCACCATCAAGCGCCACATCCTGCAGAAGCACCAAGCCTCCCTCAGTCTGACTCCAAGCCAGAAGGACGTCGTCATGACAACCTGGGTGGAGCACCTGCTCAACCAATCGCGGATCCACCTCGACGGTCGGGGGGCGGGCATGGCGCGCCTGCGCCAATCGCATAGCGAGTTGCGGGGCCGGGCCCGTCTTAACCAATCGCACGCCGCCGAGGCGGCGGGCCCGCCGGACCAATCGCCCATCGAGATTAGCGACGAGGAGCTGTCACCTGCCTTCGACCAATCGGCGCCCGGCTTTCCACGCGAGGAGGCGGGACCCATGCGTGGCTGCTGGAGAGAGTCGAGGGGATACCTCGACCTCGAGGAGCCGGGGGCATCTTTCCGTCAAAACGATTTTGGCCAATCCGAGGCCGGCGTCGCGGGAATGAGGGAGGAACCGGGTGCAGATTTTCTCCAATCGCATGCCGAATCCCATATGTTGAGCCAATCACAGATTATCATGGACACAGGAGGGGCGGCTCCTGCGCCCCCTGCAGGTACCCGAGTGTTAATTGCGTGTAGATCTGTAAGGCTGCAGTTGCTGAAATCCTGAGCTAAACAGGGACAAGGACTAGACGGGTCGAGCAGCTGATGCATTTTAGAAGGTCGAAGTTGAAAAGTTCAGATTTATTGCCAGGGTACACATACAACCCTAAGATCTTTTTTCCTGTTGGCCAGGCAGAATTATTACTGAATCATAGCACAAAAAAGGCCAGGAACAGGGCTAGTGGTCAGTTAACAGTGTTGAAGAACAGGAGTTTGCAGTGGTTCGGTACAACATCGGAAACCCTGGTAGATTTCTACAGAGGTGCGGGGGGAAAGTGCGCTGACTGGCTACATCACGGTCTGGTATGGGGACCCAATATGCTTGAGCGTAAAGCCCTCCAAAAGATAGTGGACATAGCCCAGTTCATCACAGGCAAACCCCTCCCCACCATCGAGAACATCTCCCCCACCATCGCAGAGCACCAGCGATCATCAAGGATCCACCCCACCCAGCATACACGCTCTGTTCTCACTGCTGCCATTGGGAAAAAAGGTCGAGGGGCTACAGGACTCCCATGATCAGGTTCAGGAACAGCTGCTACCCCTCCACCATCAGATTCCTCAATGACAAACTTCTTATTTGTGCAATTTATTGATTTTTTTAAAAAATTCTCTCTGTATTGCACAATTTGTTTATATGTGTATGTTGAGTACAGTTATCTTTTACACTACTAATAAGTGGTAATTCTGCCTGGCCTGCAGGAGAGAATCTCAGGGTTGAATGTGATACCATGCATGTAATTTGAAATCTGAACAGAGGGACCTTGGGGTCCAAATCCATACATCCCTCAAGGTCATCGCACAGGATGATAGGATAGTTAAGAAGGCCGATGGGATGCTGGGCTTCATTATTGGGGGAATTGAGTTCATAAACCTTAGGGTAATGTTGCAGCTCTGTAAAGCTTTGGTGAGACCACCCTTAGAGAATTGTGTTCAGTTCTGGTCACCTCATTATAGGGAGGATGTGGAAGCTACGGAGAAGGGCCATAGGAGATTCACCAGGATGTCGCCTGGATTGGGAAACAAGTCTTATGAGGCGAGGTTAGCAGAGCTGGGACTTTTCTCTCTGGAGCGAAGAAGGACGAGAGGAGACTTGATTGAGGTCAACAAGATTCTGAGAGCCGTCGACAGGGGTGGACGGCCAATGCCTATTTCCCAGGGTGGGATCAGCAAACACCTGAGGACGTCTATACAAAGTGAAGGGAGGGAAGTTTAGGGGAAGATGTCAGGGGTAGGTTTTTTAACACAGAGAGTAGTGGGAGAGTCAGGATGGGATGGATCAGTGACTGAGTGCATGGTTGGACAGGAGGGGATGGGAGAATCGGGTTGAGGTGTGGTCTGTGACTGAGTGTGTGGTGGGATGGGAGGAGATGGATGGGATAGGAGAGATGGGACGGGATGGTGTGTGGTGGGACAGGAGGGGACAAGATGGGATGGGATAAGTGTGTGGGGCTGGGACGGGACACCGACTGACCGCACTCTTGTTCCACAGACACCCTCCAGCTGCCCGGTCCCACGGAACCCGGCTCTGTCCTTGAGGCAGGATGTCCCCCGGCAGGCCCGGTGCCAGGTCCGCAGCTCCCTGCCCCCTCCCTGAAACCAGACCCGTCTCCCAGCCCACCCCAGCCCAGCCCGGCGGCGAAGGAGGGAGGCCGCCGTCGCCGCTATTACCAGGAGCGCTGGCGCGTGGAGCACCTGATGGACTACGACCCCCGGTGCGACGGCATGGTGTGCATGGTGTGTGGCAGGACCCTGGGGACCCTCACCCTCAGCACTATCAAACGCCACATCCTGCGGAAGCATCCGCACTCCCTGGAGTTCAACAAGGCGGAGAAGGAGAACATTTTGGAAGCCTGGAGTGAACGGGCCAGGCCTCAGGGCACCGAGGTGTCACGGCGAACCTATCAGCAGTGCTGGCGCTTTGATTTCCTGATGGACTACAATCCCTGGCGAGGCTGCCTGGTCTGCATGGTGTGCAGCAAGTCCCTGGCTAATGTCGCCCTCAGCACCATCAAACACCATGTCCTGCACAACCACCCACACTCCCTGCGCTTCAGCCCCGCTGCCAGGCAGAACATTCTGGAAGCCTGGAGCACCACCGTGTCTTGGCAGTGCCTCGAGAGTGGCCCGCCGGCCGGAGAGGAGGATCAAGCCTCGCCTCCGAGAGAGCCGGAAGGAGAGACGGGTAGGTGGAGTGGGGGAGAGGGAGGGGAGGGAATTCAGGGATATGGGGAAAAGGCAGGTCGGTGGAGATGAGACTCTCATCAGATCAGCCATGATTTCATTGAATGGCAGAGCAGGCTCGACGGGCCAAATGGCTGACTCCTGCTCCTGTTTCTGATGTTCTTATGAGCTGTTTTTGCTGACAGAGGTTGGTGGGGAGGTAGAGTGACACTTAAAAGACTTTTGGATAAGAATCTGGACAGAGAAGATCGTGAGCGAATATGGGACACGCCCAGGACGCAGCACAGTAACAAATCCTTCCAGCTCACGAGCCCATGCCGCCTAGTTACACCCAATTGACCTACAACCCTTGTACCTTCTGAATGGAAAACCCACACAGACAAGGAGAGAACATGCAAACTCCTTAAAGGCAGCACCGGATTCGAACCCTTAATAATGTTGCGCAAACCACACCAAATGGTAGTCAACCTGGTCAGCAAAGACAATTTGGGCCGAAGGGTTTTTCTTTACCCTGCAGGACTCTATGACAGCTTGCTTGTAGACGCGTTATTCCCGAAGGACATTTGGTCAGGCCCAAGGGTAGGGCAGGTTCGGTCAGGCACAAGGGTAGAGCAGGTTCAGTCAGGCCCAAGAGTAGGGAATGTTTGCAGTCCAGAAGAATGAGGAGGGGACCTCATTGAAACACATTGATTGTTGAAAAGATACAGTAGATGTGGAAAGGATGTGTCCCACGGTCGGGGGATTGAAGGGCATCCATTTAAACCCACAGAACCATGAAAACACAGAAAACAGGCCCTTTGGCCCTTCTACTCTGTGTGCAAACTATTATTTTCCCTCGTCCCACTGACCTTCACCTTCCATACATCCATGGACCTGTCCAGATTCTTCTCAAATTTTAAAACTGTGCCCATATTCAGCACTTCAGCTCGTCCCACACCCCCACCGCTCTCTGTTTGAAGATGTTCCCCATCATGTTCTCCCTAAACTTTTCACCTTTCCCCCTTAACCCATGTCCTCTGGTTTGTATCTCACCCATCCTTAGTGGGGATAAAGCCGACCTACATTTACTCTGTCTGTCCCCCTCACAATTTTAAATACCTCCATCAAATCTCCCTCATTCTTCTACGCTCCAGGGAATAAAGTCCGAACCTGTTTAACCTTTCCCTGTAACTCAGTTCCTGAAGTCCAGGCAACATCCCAGTGTATCTTCTCTGTCCTCTTTCTATCTTATTGATATCTTTCCTGTGGTTCGGTGATCAAAACTGCACACAATTCTCCAAATTTGGCCTCACCAACGTCTTAAAGAGATACGGAAGAATTTCTTTAGCCAGTGAACCACTGGAAGTTTCTGCCACAGGTGGCTGTGGTGGCCAGGTCATTGGGTGTATTTAAGGCAGAGATGGATGGGTATCTGAATAGTCAGGGTATCAATGGTTATGGGGAGAAGGCAGGGCAGTGTTGCTGAGTGGTAGAATGGATCAGCTCATGGAGGAATGGTGGGGGAGACTCGATGGGCCAAATGGCCTGCTTCTGCTCCTGTTTCTTATAGTACAGGCCAAACACAGGCAAATGGAACTAGTGTTGGTAGGTGTGGTGGTCATTCTGAAGGAGATGGCCAGAAGGGCCTGTTACCTTGCTGTAAAGCTCTGTGATGAACAAGATTAGATAGCCAGTTGTTTAAAACTTGTCACAGATAGGGGCCAATCTCTGACCTGGAGGGTGGTCGAGGCCAGATTACTGTGGGGGTGGGAGGGGAGTGATTTGAAAATAGAAGGTGGTGGGAAGAGATACCTTGAGGGGGTTCGTCAGTGGCTGGACGAGAGAAGCCGGAGAGTAGTGAATGGTCTTTCTCAGACTGGAGGCCGGTGACAAGTGGTGCCTCAGGCATTGGTGGTGGGACCATTGTTCCTTGTCGTCTAGATCAATGATCTGGATGATAATGTGGTAAAATGGATCAGCAAGTTTGCAGGTGACACTAAGATTGGAGGCGTTGTGGATGGTGAAGATTTTCAAAGCTTGCAGAGGGATCTGGACCAGCTGGAAAAATGGGCGATGGAATTTAATGCAGATGAGTGTGAGGTGTTTCATTTTGGAGGGACAAACCAAGAAAGGACGTACATGGTGAACGGTCGGGCACTGAGGAGCGTGGCAGAACAGAGGGATCTGGTAACACAGATACATAATTTCCTGAAAGTGGTGTCACAGGTGGACAGGGTTGTAGAGAGAGCTTTTGGCATCTTGGCCTTAATAAATCAAAGTTTTGAGTCCAGGAGTTAGGATGTTGTGGTAAAGTTGTATAAGACATTGGTGAGGCCAAATTTGGAGAATTGTGTACAGTTTTGGTCACTCAATGACATGAAAGATATCAATAAGATAGAAAGAGGACAGAGAAGATTTACTAGGATGTTGCCTGGACTTCAGGAACTGAGTTACAGGGAAAGGTTAAACAGGTACGGACTTTATTCACTGGAGTGTAGAAAAATGAAGGGAGATTTGATGGAGGTATTTAAAATTATGAGGGGGACAGACAGAGTAAATGTAGGCCAGCTTTTCCCATTGAGGGTGGGTGAGATATAAATCAGAGGACATGGGTTAAGGATGAAAGGGGAAAGGTTTAGGGGGAACGTCTTCAGACAGAGAGTGATGGGGGTGTGAAATGAGCTGAACTGGTGAATGTGGGCTCAATTTTAACATTTGAGAAGAATTTGTACAGATCCATCCATGGAGGGGAGGGGTGTGGACTGGTGCAGGTCAATGGGATAGGCAGAGACTAAAAGGGCCCTTTTCTGTGCTGTAATGTTCTGTGGAAGATTAGAGTGTGAGTGCTGCGGGGAGATGAGGCAATGGGGCCGATTAGCTGCGATGGTGCAAACTCCATACAGACAGCCCTGGGGGGTGAGGGTGGAACCTGGGTCAGTGGGCTCCACATGCCTCAGCCAGTGAGGCAACACTTTGGCCCTCATCCCCCTCTTCAGATGTGCTTGTCTCTCATCCCTGCAGGGGAGGCGGGGATCTCGGAGGTGCGGGAGGACGATCAACCGAGCCCGGTGGAGATCGAGGTTTACGTGGAGGAGCAGGAGCACGCCCCGAGGGATCGGAGGCGCCTCCCGGGCAGGGACAACCGCCGCAACTACCAGGAGCGCTGGCGCCTGGACTACCTGATGGACTTCGACAAGTGGCGGCACGTCCTGGTCTGCATGGTGTGCGGCACCACCCTGGCCACCCTCAAGCTCAGCACCATCAAGCGCCACATCCTGCAGAGACACCAGGCCTCGCTGGGCTTCACCCTGGCACAGAAGGTGCTGCTGGCCCAGGAGTGGGACAAGAAGGTGGCCGCCCTTGCGAAGATGGACCTCTGGGGGCTACCCGGCGGCCAGGACGAGAGACCTCCCAGCGAGCTTGGTGGTGGAGAAACCTAGGGTTTCCCTCCCGCGATCCTCCCCCCCCCACCCCACCCCCACCCATCACCCTCTCCGACTCCCGCAAGAAGCCAGGACTATTGCTCTCCGCGGGGTGGGGAGGTGGGGTCGAGAGGGAGAGAGCGCTCACCTTAACTTCGGTAACCTTGACTCAATCCCAACATCGGGCACCTTAAAGAGGCCTGGGTCCTGGACTCAACTCTCTTCCACCTCATCCAGGGGCGAGGGTCTCTGGACTGATCAGCCAGCGCTCAGAGGGGACACAGAAAATACCGTTTTGATCCCAACCTATTGTTCCCGATGGCACGTCTCCTCTGATTCACAGCCCAGAATCGACCCCGGTGTATACCTGTTGTCACACAGACGTGGGACTCTCGTACAAAGAAATGTGGCATCTTGTTCAGTGTCGAATTAAGTTCAAATATACATCTTAAACATCCAAGTGTCTTTCAGCTCCTCTGTACGGTTCCCTCACACACTCGTGCGGCAGGGAACAGGGGCACGTTGGACAGGGCAGAGTGGCAGGAGTGCGGAATGAGCTGCCACTTGTTAAAGGAGTCGACAGTGGCTTTATATTAAAATCCCGCGAGCCCAGGACGGCTGTGCCCGTGTTTGGCAGCGGCCTCGAGGGGGTTGTAGACCCCCGGGGGGTGGGGGGAGCAGAGCACTAGTGCAGGGTGGCAAAAGACGAGGAGACCACCCCCCGCCCCCTTTTTGAGAAGGGGAAGCAGAGGAGACGATCCCGCAGCGGCGGGACCAGTTGGTGGTGGGGGGGTGTCTCTGCCGCTGAAGAACCGTGGTCAAGGGTTCGCGCTGGGCTGCAGGAGTCTGGCTGAAGGGTGCCTGATGGCGTCGGAGGTTTGGATCTGGCGCTCCGGATGCTGATGGTTTGGAGTGAAGGCTCTGTGACTGCAGGAGGCCAATCCACGGACACTCAGTGACTCTATTTAGCTTCTCTGTCTCTGACTGTAAAGGGCGCGGGGAAATTTCTGCCGGTCTGTACTAATGGCAATTTTGAGTAAAATCACAGCTGTTTTATTACGTGACAATAAAAGAATCTTGAACTGCAGTAAAACTTCAAAGTCCGGCAGATGCCAAATTATTGGCGTTGAACTGCAAGATTTTCCAGACAACAGGATAATGCTCCTGCAACGTACTGAAATAAGAGTTTTAAAGAACCAGATGATGGTTCACAAGTGTGAAGGGGCGCAGATCCCAGCTGCAACCTGGGCTTTTCTGAACAATCCAACACTGATTTACTGGAGGAGGGGAACGATTATGTGAAAATTATCTGCACTGTTAGGAGTCAACGGGCTGTACGTGGTGGAAATGTTCTCAGGTTCATCTATTTCACTGCAAGGAGTTTTGTAGGAAAGTCAGACGCACTTAGAGCGTGAAATTATGACATGGTGGCCATTAGTGAGACCTGGTGCAGGAGGGGCAGTACTGGCACCTCAATGTTCGGGCTTTGAACCGATAGAACTAGGGGGGGGGGGGTGGAATGAAAGGGGGAGGAGTGTCAGGGAAAATATCCCAGCTGTGCTTGGGCAGGACAGACCAGAGGGCTTGTTGATTGGGGTAGATGGGGTGGAGCTGAGGAATGGGAAAGGTGGAACCACACTCATGGGGTTGTATTATAGACCATCCAATGGTCAAAGAAAATTGGAGGAGCAAATCTGGAGAGAGATGGCAGACAGCTGCAGGAAACATAAGGTTGTGATAGTAGGGGATTTTAATTTTCCACATATTGACCTGGTCTCCCACACTGTAAAAGGGCTGGATGGGTTGGAGTTTGTCAAATGTGTTTGGGAAAGTTCTCTAAATCAATATAGAGGGACCAACTAGAGAGAGGGCAACACTGGATCTCCTATTAGGGAACAAGACAGGATGGGTGACAGAAGTAAGTATAGGGGGACATTTTGGGTCCAGTGATCATAATGTCATGTTAATTATGGATGGGTCTGGGCCTCGGGCTGAGATTCTGAATTGGAGAAAGGATCAAGAATGCCTGGATTGGGATCAGTTGTTTTCGGGCAAGGATGTGCGAAGAGAATGGAGGCCCTTCAAAGGGGAAATTTTGAGTAGAGAGTTTGTATGTTCCTGCCAGGATCAAAAGCAAGGTTAGCAGGCAGAGGGAACCTTGGTTTTTGAGGGATGTTGGGGAGAAAGGAGAGGGGTAGAACAGGTATCAGCAACATGGAGCAAATGAGGTTCTTGAAGGGGAGATCTTCAATGTGTTTTTTCATTGATTTTCACTCAGGAAAAGCCAGAGTCGTGGGAAGTCCAGAAAACAAGCAGAGAGGTCATGGGACCTAGGCAAATTAAAGAGGTGGTGGTGCTTGTTGTCTTAAAGCAAATCAGGGTGTGATAGTACAGATCTATCACCAATGTATATAGTGTATATAGTTACAGTATCTAGACTGTGCTTACAGCAATTGGGTGAGAGCTTAGCCACGCCTACTGTCTGGGCCTTAAAGGGTTGTGTCCCTAGCCAGGTCGGATCATTCCGAACTGGTCGGCCACCTGTGAAGAGCTCCTGTCTTTTGCTAATAAAAGCCTTGGTTTGGCTCAACAAGTCTTTGATTCTTTCGACGAGCTCTACACAGGGCGGATGAATCTCCAGGGCCTGACAAGATATTCCCTCGGGCCTTGAGGGGAGGCTGGTGTAGAAATTGCAAGGGCTCTGGCAGAAATATTTAACATCCTTATCCATAGGTGTGAAGCCAGAAGATTGGAGGGTAGCTGACGTTCAAAAAAATGCTCAAAAGTAACCCTGGAAATTATAGGGCGGTGAGCCTAACGTCAGTAAGTAAATTACTAGAAGGTGTTCTAAGGGATCGGATGTACAAGTATTTAAACAGCCAGGGATTGATTAGGGAGAGTTAACATGGATTTGTATGTAGTAGGTCATATTTAACCAATGTTTCTGTAATTTATTTTGAGGGTACCTGGAAAGTTGACCAGGAAAGGCTGTGGATGTTGTCTACATGGACTTTAGTAAGGCCTTTAACAAGGTCCCACATGGAAATCACTCAGGAAGGTTCAGATGCTCGGTATTCATGGTGAAGTAGTGAACTGGACTCGACTATGGCTGGACGGGAGAAGCCAGAGTAGTGGTGGATGATGCTTCTCATACTGGAGGCCGGTGATGAGTGGTGCCTCAGGGATCGGTGCTGGGACCAGCGATGTCAATGATCTGGATGATCATGTGGGAAATTGGATCAGCTAGTTTGCAGGTGACACTAAGATTGGAGGCGTTGTGGACAGTGAGGGAGGTTTTCAAAGTTTGCAGAGGGATCTGGACCAGCTGGAAAAATGAATTGAAAAATGGCTGATGGAGTTTAATGCAGAGAAGTGTGAGGTGTTACATTTTAGAGGGACAAAGCAAGAAAGGACGTACACAGTGAACGGTCGGGCACTGAGGAGTGCGGTAAAACAGAGGGATCTGGGAATGCAGATATACAATTCCCTGAAAGTGGCATCACAGGTGGACAGGGTTGTAGAGAGCTTTTGGCACATTGGCCTTCATAAATCGAAGTATTGAGTCCAGGAGTTGGGATGTTGTGGTAAAGTTGTATAAGACATTGGTGAGGCCAAATTTGGAGAATTGTGTGCAGTTTTGGTCACTGAACGACAGGAAAAATAATCAATAAGATAGAAAGAGGGCAGAGAAGATTTACTGGCATGTTGCCCGGACTTCAGGAACTGAGTTACAGGGAAAGGTTAAACAGGTGAGGACTTTATTCCCTGGATCGTAGAAGAATGAGGGAGATTTGATGGAGGTGTTTAAAATTGTGAGGAGGACAGAGAGTAAATGAAGGTCGGCTTTTTCCCATTGAAGGGGTGAGATACAAACCAGAGGACATACGTTAAGGGTGAAAGGGAAAGTTTAGGGGGAACTTCTTCACAGAGAGAGCAGTGGAGGTGTGGAACAAGCTGCCAGCTGAACTGGGCTCAAATTCAATATTTGAGAAGAATTTGTACAAGTCTATGGATAGGAGGGGTGTGGACCAGGTGCAGGTCTATGGGACTAAGCAGAATAGTTCAGCAAAAACAAAAAGGGCCTGTTTCTGTGCTGTAATGTTCTATGGTTCTAATCCATCATCTCACCTCTTCTGGTGATGGAACCCTCAGACAATGAGAAGGAAGCTGCAGAGAAATAGACAGAACCCCCCCCCCTTCTTACCCCCACCCCCCACAAACAGGGTCAAAAGAACATGCACACACAGAGAGTAGAAACAACAGGGATGGAATTTATTATCAACATCACAGGAATATTTTTTCTTTTTTCAGGAATCATCTACTTGTCAGCTGTTTCATCTAATGCCACACACACCTACACCCACCCCTCTAAGCTCAGTCACACTCATCCTATCTGTTCTCCTGTGATTAGAATCAACTTACCAGGTGGAAGATAGGGTTAGCACAGACCAAATAAGCCATCACACACACACACACACACACACACACACACACACACAGAGAAAAGATAAAATATGGCTTTGGGGGCTTCTCTGCATCTCTAGGTGGGGAGAAGTGAGGGAAGGAGCTCCTGCCTGTGACTGCCACCATCCTGCTGCTCTTCACAAAACCAAGAGCATGTCTCCCGTTCTCTCGGAGATCAGAGCTTTTATTTTTGTTTAAAAAGGTGTTGGATTTGGGATGGGTGGGAGAGGTAAGGAGGTTGGGGTAAAACAGGTTGGCATAGCCTGTGTGCATGGAGGCATGAGGCCTCCCCCCTAGAAACTCTCTGAAGCACAATTCACCGCGAATGAGCTCCTCTGACAGCACAGCCTCCCTGGAGTGGAAAATCTCAAAGGAAGTGCTCACTTTCAAATGCATATAATTGACTTTCTCCAAGATTCAACGGGAAGTGCAGTTAAAGCAGCAAGTGCTCTGGAGTTGCTTGTCCAGCGAGGGTGGGTAACATCCTCACGGCACAAAGCGCAGGACTACGGGGAACATCAACTTTTGCGCCCTCCCCACTCCCAGCTTTAGCAGCCCTCAAAGCCGGCGAACCGCTGAACCCACTGACCAATTATCGAAGTTTCCATGCCCTCCCCTGGCAGCCGCTGACACGCTGGTGGTTGGCTGGACCACCCCACGGGGCGAGTGGATGGAAATGTTAAGACAGCAGTTGCTCCGCCAGTGACCGTGGCGATGCACCCCCCCACCGTGAGGATGCCGCTCACCGTGACCCTGGCGATGATTCACAGGCTAGGGAGGGGCAGATGCACATACACACACACAGACTTGGTGGGGTGAATGAGGCAGCATCCTCAGAGGGAGCTGGGAAATCAACATTCAATCATGGAGACCCTCACTCAAGGCAGGCCCCAAGCTGAAACATCACGCGACCCACCCCACCTCTCTCATTTCTCTTCGCTCAGGCATGCTGTCAGCTGTGCACACTCCACCCTTAAGGGGGGGGGGGGGGCAAAGAGGGCCCATCTTCACTGGCACCCACACAATCTCAGATCCTTCCTCCAAAGCCCACAACCAGTCACCTTCCCACCCAACTCCACAATTGATCCCATATCCTGTTACACGTGTTCCCACAATACGGGGGGGCGGGGGGGGTGCGGTTTGGCCAATAACTTTTCCCCTTCTTTGCTCAGTAAAGCTCTACAGCAGGTGTTACAGACAGCTTGATCCAGAGGGCGACATATTTATAACGTTATATATTCATGTGTGTGTATATATATATATATATATATATTTTATACAAAATCTCAACACAAGCCAACGTAAAGGAATTCGTTCTCTGCCAGTACTCAGACAGCTGGGAGATATGTCAGCTGCATTCCCCATTGGCCCCCCCCCCACCTCCCCCAGCCCAATGCAGGGGAGCAAGGAGGAGATTAAAAGGGAGATCCATCAGAGCAGGCCGGCGAGGATGGTGCAGCACAGACGTCAAGCACACAGACATTGAGCAATTTAATTCCAATAACATGATAGGTTTAGTGGGTGGGGGGGGGGGGGGTGAAAACAGAAATCCACAGAGTGGGAGGCCTGGTCCGTTACTCATTCTTTCTTTTTGTGCCGGGAAGTTTCTCTTGGATCCTGTGGGAGAAGGTCAGAAAGGAGACGGGAATCAGCAGGAGGGGGTGGAAGGGATGAAACCCGCTTGTGGAGGAGCAGCTCATCCGACACCAGGAGGAAGACATCCAAACCATGGCTACAGTTCCTCCGTCCAGCTCTCTCCCCACCTCCACCCCCCCCCTGCTCTTGCCTCTGTACCCATGACCACTCTTCCCACTGCCCCATCTCCATATCCCCCAGCCTCCTCTCTCCCCCTCACTGCTCTCCCCTCAGACCCATCTCCCCACCTTCCACCCTCTCTTCTCTCCATGCAGCCCCATCTCCCCCTCACCCCACCCTGCTCTTCCCCACCAGGCCACCCCCACTCCACTCTCCCCCTGCCCCACTCTCCCTGGAGGTTCTTGGAGGGCGTTGGCGATCAGGGAACATTGTCAGGCATGAAGACTTTCCCGATGGCTGGAAGAACTTGGAGAACAATCAATACTCACTTCCCAACCATACACGACACCTGCTTCTGAACCAGATCCACGTAATGGTCGATCTCTGTCTGGAACAGAGAAGGGATTGAAACAGTCATTAGTAAGGAGATTCCACCCCCACACGAGCAGATACCCTTGCTGGTTTCAGAGGCTGCGTGACTGCAGTCGAGGGACTCGCACCAAGCTGCAGGAGACTGGCTTTAAACTGCCTGAACCAGATAACAGGAACAGGGATGCAAGAGGGTGCCGAAGGGTCCCTGATTGTGTTGGAGGTTTGGATCTGGAGCTCGGGATGCCAATGGTTTGGACTGGAGTGCTGGAGGCAAATCCATGGGCACTTGGTGACTCGGGCGGGGGTGGTTTGGGGAAGACTCTCTTTCGCTTCTCTCTGACTGTGAGAGGCGCTTCGGGCTATTTCTGCTGACAGCAAATCGATCTGCCTTACAACAGACAGAAGCAATTTTGTGTAATAAATTGAATCTTGCCACCTCAGAAGAAAGGAACCAGAGGAACCCTGTTAAACAAGTAAGCCAGCAGATGTTGGGGTCAAGTACTGGAGAAACTCAGCAGTTCACACAGCATCTGCAGGGTCACCAATGTTTCAGGCTGGTGCCCTTCGACAGGTCTGAACCTTTCTTGTCCATGAACGGAGAATGGAGACACATCGCTGCTCTGAAAGGTTCAACTGCCCGGTCCTAATGCTGGCAGCTCAGTGCAGGCATTAAATGGCCTGTTCGAGGAGCCAATGGTGCTTGTGAGCAAAATCCAGCGACTGCAGAGGTCTGTGCCCAAAATGGTGGCGCCCATGCTCAGCAGGGATTGCAGGCCCTGGGGGTAGCAGCGGACTGGCGCAGGGCACCAGAAAATGGGGAGAATACCCCTGCTATTGTAAAGAAGCAGAGGAAGCAGCCCTACAGGGCTGCAGACTAGCGAGGGGCTCTGTGGTGGAGGGGCCCACGCAGACTGTGGAGGAGTTGACGACCTGCTGGCTCACAGGAACTACGTATTGGAGCTGGGATTCGAGGGTGCAAAGGGCGAGGGAATTCGGGTGCTGTAGGCTTCCCGATCGTGTCGGAGGTCTGGATCTGGACCTCAGGCGGCCAATGGATCGAACAGGAGTGTCCATGGACACTCAGGGTCTCTGAAGTGACTCTCATTTGCTTTTCTTTCTCTAACTGTAAGAGGTGCTGATGGCGAATCATTGCCTTACAGCAGGCAATTGTGTAATATTACATGCTCCGTACTATTACATGACTAACAAGGAATGTGGACTTGAAATCTTTCCTCTCTCACCTTAAACCCATGCCCTCTACTTTCAGATACCCATACTCCTGTCACCATTACCCTGGTCATTTCACAGATGACGAGAGGGTCCATCTCCTGGGCACAATCACCCACCTCCCCTTTGGGCGGCTACACCAAATTCTGCTGGCCATTGATCGGCAGTGCTCATGGTCTTGCCGGGAAGGGGGAGGGGCGCCAATGAGTGGGAACGCTGACTCACCTGGTATTTCTTGTAGACAGCCGGGATGCTGAACGTCAGCAGAACGACTGGAAGGGAGGGAGAGAGAGAGAGAGAGCAGAAGCCTCGTCAGAATAAAGGAGAGTATGACTCGAGGTGGATGTTGACCCCTCCCCCCAAACCTCTGCCAGTTCTCCCTGTCCCATCAAGTCGGATGTCAGCATAGAACTCCAGGGACATTCTGTTCCTCGAGCCTGCCTCCCAGTCAATGAGGCCACAGTTAATCTGCCAACTCCCCCACCCCAGCAACCTCACACTACCCTCAATGAGCAAGATTCAATCTCCCTCTCCTTCAACACAAAGGCTGCACTTTGCACAGAGAGTGGTGGGTGTGTGGAACGGGCTGCCAGCTGAAGTGGTGAGTACGGACTCCATTTTGTCATTTAAGAAAAATTTGGACATGTACAGGGATGGGAGGGGTATGGACTGTGTTCGGGTCATTGGGGCAAGGCACAGTAATAGTTTGCTATGGACTAGATGGGCAGAAAGGCTTGTTTCTGTGCCGTAGTGCTCTATGGTGGTTCTATAGGCCTGAGACTCATTACCTTCACCCCCCTCTTAAAGGGGAACTCTACTTATTGTGAAACAGCGACCCCCACCTAGGCTGCAAAAGGTGGTGGGCACAGCCCAGGACATTTCAGGCAAAGCCCTCCCCACCTTCGAGAACATCTACAGGGAAAGCTCCCGTCAGAGAGCAGCAACGATCATCAAGGACCCACCACCCAACCCAGCACACGCTCTATTCTCACTGTGATCTTCAGGAAAAAGGTCTAGGGACTATTGACTCGCACCACCAGGTTCAGGAACAGCTGCTCCCCCTCCACCATTAGACTCCTCAATGACAAACTCAATCAAGAACTCGTTTAAGGACTCTGACTTGTGCACTTTACTGATTTTTAAAAATACCCTCTGTATTGCACAGTTTGTTTATACGTGTACATTGAGTAGATTCTTTTGCACTACTAATAAGTGGTAATTCTGCCTGGCCTGCAGGAAAGAACCTCAGGGTTGTATGTGGTGCCACAAATAGAGTCTTGTCCATAAATCTGAACAGAGGGACCTTGGGATCCAAATCCATGCATCTCTCAAGGTCACCATGCAGGTTGATAGGATAGTTAAGAAATCCGATGGGATCCTGGGCTTCATTAGTCGGGGGATTAATTCAGGAGTCGAGAGGTCATGTTGCAACTCTACAAATCTCTGGTGAGACCCCACTTGGAGTATTGTGTTTACCTCATTACAGGGAGGATGTGGAAGCTGTGGAGAGGGGGCAGAGGGGATTCACCAGGATGTCGCCTGGATTGGGAAAGAAGTCTCATGAGGCAAGGTTAGCAGAGCTGAGACTTTTCTCTCTGGAGCAAAGAAGGATGAGAGGAGACTTGATCGAGGTCGACAAGATTCTGAGAGGCGTCGACTGGTGGACGGCCAGCGCCTGTTTCCCAGGACAGGAGTAGCAAACTCCAGAGGACGTCTGTACAAACTGAAGGGAGGGAAGTTTTAGGGGAGGTGTCAGGGGTAAGTTTTTAAAAATAAATATATAAACACAGATGTGGGGGCCTGGAATGCCTTGCCGGGGGTGGTGGTGGGAGGGTGGAACAATAGGGGCATTTAAGAGACTCAGACAGGCACATGGATGGAAGAAAAACAGAGGGTAACGAGGAAGGGACTTTTTTGTAACTGTGTATAGGTTTGCACAACATTGAGGGCCGAAGGGCCTGTATTGTGCCATGTTTCATATGGCCCTGTGTAACTGCCTATTGCAAGGTTAAATTCTCTCTGCGCTAAACTATGACATTCCATCATCTTTCCCCAATTACTTCTCGAGCCAGCACTCTAACAACTGCAGGCAACTCGGCAACGAAGCTGGGTCTCGTTCCAAATAAGGAATAATACGGTCAGCGAGGCATGGAGTCCACCCCTTGACGGAGGGCCAAGCTTACCCAGGATCAGAAGGGTTAAACCATTGAACACTGCCCCAACATAGGTCATCAGCCACATCAGGACCACAAGCTGTAGACACAAACAACAAACTGAGTTAGAGGGGAGCTGGGGGTTCCCCAGCAAATAACCATGCCAGGAACTTGGGTGTTCAGATAGAGAGAGAGGGCAAATAGGGAATTTACTGTCACGAGCACGGTCGCAAAAGCGTTGTTTTGCAGCACCATTACCGTGCAAATATTGCTATAAATTAAGTTTAAAAATAAATACATTTGTGCAAAAGATGAGAAAGCGAGGTGGACTCTGTGGTCTTGAAGTGTCATGTGCACTGCTGGTCATCAGCACACCAGGGGGGCAGGGGGAGGTAATTAAGCTGGAGATCTAAAACCAAGGATGGTTCCAATTTATTGTCAGAGTACATACATGGCATCACATACAACCCTGAGATTCCTTCGTGCTGCGGGCCAGGCAGTCGTTCACTTTGGTATAAGAAATAACCGGGCAGGCTGTTTTCTAAATGAGGATACAACTGAAAATCCCCAGATGCAAAGGGAGCCAGGAGTCCTCGTGCAGATGGCCTGAAGGTAAACTTGCAGGTCGAGGTGGGGGTGAAGGCAAATGTGATGTTGGCATTTATTTCAAGAGGAATAGAAGAGGAGGGATGAAATGTTGAGGCTTTATAAGGCCCTGGTGTGAGACCTCATGTGAGCAGTTTTGGGCTCCTCGTTTAAGAGAGGATGGGCTGATGTTGAAGAGGGTTCAGAGAAGGTTTACAAGAATGATTCTTGGAATGAAAGGGTTAGTGTTTGACAGCTCTTGGTCTGTACTCGTTGGAATTTAGGAGAATGGAGGGGGAATCTTGTTGAAACACTTATGAATGTTGAAAGGCGTGGTCAGAGTCGATGTAGAAAGGTTGTTTCCCACGAGGACACAACTTCATGATTAAATGGTGTCCACTTAGAACAGGAATGCGGAGGGATTTCTTCAGCGGAGTGGGGGGTGAATCTATGGAATTTGTTGCCATGGACAGTTGTGGAGGCCGGGTCTTGGGGGGGGGGGGGGAAAGGCCAGGCGGTGGGGGCTGAGTGGGGAAATGGATCAGCTAATGATTGACTGGCAGGGGCAGACTCGATGGCCTGAATAGATGATTTATTATGGTCTTATTAGTTGGGCAAACCCTACTCAAGATAATGATATGCATACAAGAGAGAGAGAGAGAGAGATGTAAACACGGAGGAGAGCAAACAAACTGCAATACAGAAAATTAGTAATGTGCACAAGTCAGAGTCCGTAAACGAGTCCCTGATTGAGTATGTAATTGAGGAGTCCGATGTGGAGGGGGAGCAGCCGTTCCTGAACCTGGTGGTATGAGTCAGAGCAGCAGCGATCATGAAGAATCCATACCATCCAGCATATGCTCTGTTCTCACCGTTGCCATCAGGAAAGAGGGGCCACAAGACTCGTACCACCACACTGGCAGATCTAAGGTATGGCAGGCATGGCGTGTGCCCTGGGCACCACTGAGCAGTTTCCACTGAAGTCAGACAAGCCGTCAGCCGGGCCCCCAGTGGTATCCACCATCCCAGGCCCCCCGCACCTCTCCCCACCTGGAAAGAGGCACAATTAGCGTAAATGGAAGCCCAGTTCGCCTGGTCTGTCCGATTTCTTCCCCCTGCCAGCAATGCCACACCCCCGACGTACAAAGAACACAAACCTCTCTTCTCCGCTCCGTCCCTCGCCCCTCCCGTTAGATCTCAACTTATTAAAAGACCGAAGCCCAATCCGCCACCAAGGCCCGCTCTCTCTGTCTCTTGAGACCTCCTTGTTGCCATTTATTTTGACGCATGGAAGGTAAAAGGTTGGACGTCCCTGCCATAGCTATTTTCTGTACACAAGCCCCTGCATCACCAGGTTCAGGACCAGCTGCTCCCCCTCCACCACCAGACTCCTCAAGAACAAACTCAATCAGGGACCCATTTACGGACACTGACTTATGCCCTTTATTGATTTTTTTTCCTCTCTGTATTGCAGGGTTTGTTTATATTTCTTTATTTGTTCACGTGTACGATGTGTAGTTATTTTCTGCACTACCAATAAGTGTTGACTCTGCCATGCCTACAGGAAAAAGAATCTCAGGGTTGAATGTGCTCTAAAAATAAACTTGAAATCTGGACCTCTTATCATAACGAGCTGAGGTGCATTTCATATGGCAGGCAGTCAAACTGACCTTGAGGGAATCCACCAGATCCTGAACGAGGAACAGCTGAAGCAGGTACTTGAGAGCATAATTCACGTGCGCCAGGGCTGTGTCGCAGTACTTGCGGAAGGTGTCTGCGGACAGAGAGATATCCTGCTCCAGATACACTCTGGAGAGGTAAAGAGAGAGGGAGAAGATTGATTTCCTGTGCTAGGATGGGGCTGCTCTTCTGGTCTTGGAGTATCAGCCGCTCCCAGCTTTCCCCTGGTCTCCAAAACACAAGCAGGCTATTTGGTCCATTGAGCTTCTACTCAATGATGTCATGGCTGACTTGATGAGAGGCTCATCTCCACCAGCCTGCCTTACCCCCCCATATCCCTCAACTCCCCTACGATATAAAAATCTATCCAACCTTGTCTTAAAATATATTTACTGAGTTCAATGGGCAGTAAATTCCACAGATTCCCCCCCCGCCCCCCCTGGGAGGAGCAATTCCTCCTCATCTCCGTTCTAAATCTACTCCCTTGGATCTTGAGGCCATGTCCCCTCGTTCTGGTCACCCCCATCCATGGGAACAACTTACCCACCTCTATCTTATCTCTGCCTTTCATATGTTTCATTAAGATTCCTTCTCATTCTTCTAAATTCCAGTGAGTCTAGTCCCAGGCGACTCAATCTCTCTTTATAGGCCAACCCCCTCATCTCTGGAATCGACCTGGTGAACCTCCTCCGTGCCACCTCCAAAGTCAGTCCATCCTTCCTCGAGTAAGGAGACTAGAACTTCACGCACTTCTCCAGATGCAATTTGTAACTTCCTGCTCAACGAGACCTCTGTCATCTCCTACGTTGGAGGGATGTGCTTGCAAACAGAGATCTTAACCAAAGGTTCCAACCCAAAACATTGGCCATACCTTTCCTCCCAGAGACTCTGGTCGACCTGAGTTCTGCCAGCAGATAGGGCTTAGTTGCTGATTCCAGCATCTATAGTCTCCCGATCTTAAGCAGAAGCTTGAGACCCTCTTATAAGGAGTGAACTCTGCCCTCAGAACCTGACAAATACGCAGTGACCTCTGGCAAGGTGGGTCCCAGACCAAGAGGAACAAGATATAACCACAGAACACTATAGCACAGAAACAGGTCCCTTTAGCCCTTCTAGTCTGTGCTGAGTCATTTCTTTTGGCCCAATTCTACTGATCTGCACCCAGTCCATAGCCCTCCCATCCATGGTCCTGTCCAAATTCTTCTTAATTGACAAAACTGAGCCACATTCACCACTTCAGTTGGCAGCTCGTTCCACACTCCCACCACTCTCTGGGTGAAGAAGTCCCCTTTAAACTTTTCCTCTTTCATTTTTAACCTAGGTCCTCTAGTTTGTATCTCAAGATATTTTAGTCATTACTAAAATGTGCCTCAAATGTCACAATATCAAGATATAGGAGCTGAAATCGGCCAATCGAATCTACCCCGCCATTCTAATCATGAGCTTATCCATCCACTCACTCACCCCCACTCCCCAGCTTTCTCCCCGTAACCCTTGATGCCCTGACTAGTCAGATACCTGTCGATCCCTGCCTTAAATACACCCAACGACTTCATTTCCACATCCGCCTGTGGCCACATGTTCCACAGACTCATGACCCTCTGGCTAAAGACATTTCAAAGCACATGTTTTAAAATGATGCCATTTTATCCTGAAGTTGTGTCTTTTTTTCCTACCATGGGAAACATCCTTGCTACATCTACTCTGTCCAGCCTTTCATCATTCAAAATGCTTCTGAGGCCCCCCCCCTCCAATCCTTCAGTACTCCAATGAGTACAGTCCAAGAGCAGAGATTCATTCCTCATAAACTAACCCTTTCATTCCTGGTATCGTTCTAATAAATCAAGACCAGTTCCAGATCAGACAGGGATACCAGAGGTGGGGATTGGCTACAGTAAATGCATCTCCCACTTCCGTATGTCAGAGGACACTCTTCTTACCATCCATGCCAATTTCAGACCGTCTCTCTCCATTGCTGTGATCTACTCCCTCTCACTTCCCTATTCTCCCGTCACCGACCAACCTTGCACATCTATGGGAGGTGGAAGGAAAGAGCAGAGAATGTGGTGGGTGGGGGGGAGAACATGCTCAGCCACAGGGAGAACGTTCGAACTCTGCAGTGCAGACAGGCAGGGATCAAACCCGGGTCTCAGAAGCAGTGAGGTGGCATCTTCACCCGCCGTGAGTAGGGCAAATACAAAAGTGGATCAAGCTCGATGGGCCAAATGGCCTGTTCCCATTGGAGTAACAGACGCAGATTTAGGCCAGTCGGCCCATCGGTTGCAGACCCAGAGGCAGAATTAGGCCAGCTGCTCTGCCATTGGAATCACAGTTGATGTGTTTTACCTCTCAGCCCCACTTGTCCTGCCTTCTCCCAGGAACCCTGCCAAATTGAGGGATTTCCTCATGCCAACGACTCTGATTCTGTTGCTCCCCAAATCCTCTCACCACCCCTAGTGAAAACACCGTATCCCTTGTGGTTAGTGGGGTGGGGCTGCTACAGTGCCCATGACCTGGGTTCGAATCCCGCGCTGTCTGTAAGGAGTTTGCACAGCCTCCCCATGTCTGCGTGGGTTTCCTCCGGGGGCTCCAATTTCCTCTCATCCTCCAAAACATACAGGGGATGTAGGTTAATCAGGTGGCATGGGCTCGTGGGCTGGAAGGTCCTGTTAGCGTGCTCTAGGTCTAAATTAAATTATAATAATTGAATTACCTGAAGGGGTTCCCATCATTGGTTTTCTGAACGGCTTGGATGACCGACTTATAGATGCGGAAGCTGATGGTGACAGATAAAAGGGCGAGAACAAGGTAGGCCAGCACGCTGACCACGCTGAACACAGCTAGAGATACTAGGAGGGTCAGGGTCAAACCGAACACTGCCCCTGTCTTTTTGGGGTCACTCCAGTAGACCAAATCCTTCACTGCAGGAAGAGAAAGGGTGGGGGTGGGGGGAGAAGAGAGAAAAAATAACCTCTGTTGGAGCGCTCGAAGCAAGTGCAACTGTCCATTTCCCCGACCCTCCGCAGTGCTCCCTGCCCACCCTCTCGAGCCCAGTGGCGAGTTAGGTGCAGCCCCAGCCTGGGATGGGAGCTGCCCTGCTCGACCGGAGGGAGTCACGGGAGGTGGTGAACGTCGGTCAGAACATCACTCAAATCCCCCTCCCCCCCCACCCCCCGGGCTCTGTCTACACCTCCTGCTGCCTGGGAAAGATAGCTAATGGACAATGTCCTACCACATCCCTCCTGTCAGAGATCAAGTTCAAGGGTGTGAAAGGACTCAGAAATAGGCTTAAATGCAGTTTCTTCCCCACAGTGAACCCCACAATCATATCCTCATGGCTGCCCTTTCTCTCCCATTTCCCTCCATATGTCTGAATGAAGGCTAGAGATGACCACAAGACATTTAATCATGAGTTGATCCATTTCCCCACTCAGCCCCACTGCCCGACCTTCTCCCCATAACCTTTGAAGCCCTGGCTAATCAAGAACCTCTGCCTTAAACATACCCAATGACCCGGCCACCACAACCACCTGTGGCCACGAATTCTGCAGATTCACCACCCACTGGCTGAGGGAATTCCTCCGCATTTCTGATCTAGACGGACGCCCTTCAATCCCGGAGCTGTGTCCTCTTCTCCTAGACTCTCCCACCACGGAAAGCAGTCTACATCGACTCTGTCCATGCCGCGTCCACACTGGGGTGGTACGGAGAGCATAGCAGTTAGCACAACCTTGTTACTGTATCAGTGACCCCAGTGCATGGGTGAGGGGTGGAATCGGTTAAAGGGAAAGGGATTGTTGTGCAAGGAGGCCGTTCAGCCCATCTTATGCAGAGAAATAACCACATCTACTAGGGTGAAAGTCGAATTTTGCAGACATTTTGTCCGTATTAAATTTATGGAGTTGACCATTACGTGGATACTACTTTGACCACAATGTCTATCTGCATCAGTGGACAGCCAGGACCTTACACACCCAACCACCCCTCTACCCATTACCACAATGCCAGGACATGGGTGGAAGCAGGTTCCTGGTGGGGATGGGGGGGGGGGGGGGCGGGGGAGGGGAGGAAAGAGAAAGGCGGGTCACACAGAATCAGACCTTCAAAGCACCCACACTGGGCCATCTAATCCTAGCACACTGAGTGAGATAGACAGTCTAACTAGCAGACCCACAATCTGGAGGATATGGCAGATGCCCCCAAATCACAATCCAGAACAAGCCCTTCTCACCTTGTCGGGGCTCAATGTCACATGGATAACAGATGCTCAAAAGTTTATGCTGCCTGATATCACTTCTCTCTGCTTTTCCTGGCAGTCTTGTTGTAAACACTGCAACCAATCTGTTCACAGCAAGCTCCCAGAAAGAGCGATCTTAACAGGATTTTTGGGGAGGGGGGGGTGGAGAATGTAGTCCTGGACCAGGATTGGGGGAGGGAGGGGCAGGGGGCCACGTCCAGCCACGGACCAGGTCAGAAAGGCAGATTTCCTTCCTCGTAGAACATCATTAAACTGAATATAGTTTTTACAATAATCAAGCAGTTTTACGATGCAATTTTTTGAGAATAGAATTCTTCCCCCCCCACAAATGTATTTAACCACTCCATTCTACAACCACCCCCCCCCCCCCCCGCCGCTGCCACTCAGGCCCGCTGCATTTTGAACTTCCATCTCCCATCAATGATCCATCCCTGTGGATACCCGTCCATTTGCACCCACTGGTTTTTTTTTTTTTAAACACACAAACTTGTTCGCCGGTGTCTCCAGCATCAATTGTAGCACTCACACAAACCCACACTCCTCACCCAGACCCCGTCAGAACTGATGCAGCTCACCCCCAAATAAATAGAGAGCATGATCCAATTCGCAAACTGCACGGTGGGGCAGGTACGCTGCGATTTGATAATTAATGAACAAAATTCACTGGGGAAACTCAGCAAGTCACGCAGTTTTCCCTCAAACACAGGAGAAAGAAAGCTATACAACCAATGCTTCAGGCCTGAGCCCTTCGTCAAGGTAGGAGAAAAAAAGGCAGGTGAGGGCCTGATTAAAACTAGTGGGGTAGGATGTCCAATTCAATCAGGGACTCATTTAAGGGCTCTGATCTTTGCACTTTGTGCAATACAGAGTGGAAAGAAAATCAATGGTCTGTTGTTCATATTTGGGGCGACACGATTAGCGCAATGTCTTTCTTTACACTGCCGGGGATTGAATCGCACGTTGTAAGGAGTTTGCATGTTCTCCCCGTGTCTGTGGGTTTTCCCCGGGGACTCCAGTTTTCTCCCATCGCTCGAATTATACCGGGGGGGGGGGGGGGGGTTATAGGTCAATTGGGCAGCATGGACTCGTGTTACCCTGCTGTAAGTCCTAATTTAATACATTTCGTTATCGGTTTACATGTGTGCAGTCTTTTTTTTTGCCATACCAATAAGTGGCAAATCTGCCTCACCTGCAGGAATAAAAATCTCAGGGCTGTATGTGACGTCACGTATGTAGTCTGGCAATAAATCTGAAAAGGTGGAAATGGGTGGGAGGGCAGAAGAGGAAAAAAAGCTGGTGATGGGGGAGGGAAGGGCAGCTCTCTGAACAGAGAGTGACGTAAGTGGGGAGCTGGAGACAGGGACATGATGAATGGGCCTAACAGAAATGCCATTTGGTTGAAGAGTGCCTGGATGAAATTCTAGGTGTTGTTCCTCCATTTGCAGATGGCCTTCGTTTGGCAGTGGATGAGTCTTGGACAGACATGTCAGCAAGGGAACAGGGCATTGAATTGAAATGGTTGGCCACTGTGCGGAATTCAAAATAGACAACTCTGAAATACCAGGAAGTGCTTGCTTGGGAAAACCTCACGACAGACCATACAAGTGGTTTAGTAATTGCCCCCAGGCCCGTTCTGTATTCCGGAACTGATTAGATTCTGCCTTTTCACTCAAAATATCAACAGGGTTGAGGTGTCCCAAAGATAAACTATAAATCACCCCTTGTATATGGGCAAGTGGTAGAATCCCAAGAGAGTTGTGGTAATGTGAAATAAAATAGGATTTGTGTAAATAGATGGCATAGATTCAATGGGCTGAAGGGCCTAGTTTCCGAACATCTCCACACAGACTGTTCTCCAGTCAGGTCATCCAGCTCTGTGGTCTGCCCAGACACTCAGGTGCAGGTAGAGCCCAGAGACCCAGGTTCAACCACCGCCACCTCCCCGCACCCCCCCCCCCCCCAACCTGTGGTGCAGTGTCAGCACGTTCCCCAAGACTGGACTCTTGCATCCCAAAGCCATGTGGATGGGGTGGGTTTATTAATTAAACAAATTTGGCTGTCGCCCCTGATATGCGGGTGAGGATGGTATGGGGAAGAGACCATGGGAATAGGTAACAGAGAGATAAGGGAATGGAGTGTTGAGAGAGCCCTGCTAGGGACCTGATGGGCTGAATGGCCTCCTTTCTTCTAAGAAAATACAAACAGTAAATTAGAATGCAGTCACTCCCTGACTTATGACCGTAATTGGGACCAGAGGATTAATCACATCTTGAAAAGGACTCAAGTTAAAATTTTGCCCGCATGCGTGAGTAAACAAGTCCTAAAGCAAACCTTTTAATCCAAATTTCATCACCTGCCCTGGACTGACCTTGTTAGTTGGTGTCCTGGGTATTCCGCACAGCCTGCTCAGTTCCTGTGTGCACGCGTGAGCCTGCGGTGGGGAGTATGCGCGGCGGGTTCGCATCCTGGCGGTCAGGCGAGAGTGAAGGGGAGTGAATTCAATGTCGTGAGGGCCCTTCACTCTCGCCTGCGCCCCCACCGAGCGACAGGACGCGAACCCACCGCGCAGGCACCCACCGCAGGAATCAAGACTGGCGCGCCCAGCCGACGGACCGCAGGACGCCGACTAACAAGTACACACATTTTGGCCCTGACTTGCCCTGTATCCCTGTTATAGTTTGTCAAATGCAACATAAACGGTGTGAATTTTATCTATTTTTTTAAGCATTTTTTAAGCATTGCCCTGTATCCCTGTTATAGTTTGTCAAATGCAACATAAACGGTGTGAATTTTATCTATTTTTTTAAGCATTCAGTCTTGTGTGTGGCTAGATGCAAGGCAGAGAGTCCGTCGAAATGGAGTCAAAACTTGTGTTGGGATTAGCCTCCCTGGAAGTGAGCTGTAAAAAAAATGACTCTCCATCATTCAGCATCTGTTAAAGGAAGGAAACCTTGCTTCCTCACTAGATCAGGAACTGGGGCTCAAGAATGGGAGGGGTGGGTAAAATAATTTTTGGGAGGGGGGAATCTCCTCAGTGTCACAGAGGCTGCATAGTTAGCACAACCCTGTTACGGCGCCAGTAACCAGGGTTCGAATCCCGCGTTGTCTGTGAGGAGCTTGTACGTTCTCCCTGTGTCTGTGTGGGGTGTCCCCACCCCCTCCACGTTCGAAACGCACTAGAGTTTGGAGGTTAAATGGGTGGGCCTGCTCTCATGCCGTATTTCTAAATTTAAAGAAAGGATTACATACCTCCCTCTACAAAGTGTAAGTCCCAGTGCAGGAGTAGCTCTTTAGAACAGACATCTCAACTTTTAGTGAAAGTAGGGTTCAAATAACTTAAAAAAAAAAATGTATAAATGAGGAGGGGGGTGGGTTTAAAAGGAGAGAGTTCTACAGCCCAGGTGGGCTACCAATTGCAGAGGGGTGGGAAATGTGGGGGATGATGAGAAGCTGGGATTGGAGATCTCAAGAGGGTTGTAGAAGCTAGAGAGAAAGAGGAATTGAAAAAAAAGCTGAACGTTGCCATCATGGATCAAGTTTGAGGTTCGTCGTCAAGGACACACTGATGTTCTCATGCACACACAAACACGCCACAAGGTCAAGTGGAGCTGGACCAGTGCTGCAGAGAGCTAGAGTGGCTTAAACAAAAGTGGTTAACAAGGGAGCAGGGAGTGAAGCTTTTACCTGTAGTTCTGCTCAGCCTCTCTGCATCCTCCCCACCAACCACCGCCTCTGGGGGCTCCCGTTCTCTCTGTCCGGAGTCAGTAGGATATGCCTCAGGCAGGGCAGGGTCTGAGACTGTCCAATCCTGGGGAGAGAGTGGGCTCATCTCTCCTGGACCGACTCCTCCTCCTTCCTTGGCTGCTGGGTCTACTTCCTGGCCCCTTCCCAGCAATGGGCCGCCAAACGGCACAGCGGTCAGCCTGGTCTCCTGGGTCAGAGGGAACTGCCCCACCGTGTCCTCAACCTGCAGGTCTGAGGCTTCATCTTCTGCCAACGACAAGGGCTCGGGCTTGAGCACGGTGGATGTTGTCTCTGCAAGAGTGGGAGTGGATCGGGTGACGACCGACTGGACTGGGGCCCCTCCTGGAGTGGGCGGTGGTGGGAGGACCTGCTTCTCCCTGGACAGCTGCCCTCTTTGGATTTCTGACCGGCGAATCATCTCCTGTAGAGGAGCAGAAGTGTCCCCAAGCTCCACTGCCAGCTCCTGCGCTTCCTCCCTGGGCCCAAGGTCAGGCGAGGTGGATGGCAGAGGAGCAGCTTTGTCCAGAGCCGGGAGATCCGGCCGAAGTGGGACCGGCGAGCTCACAGGACTGGTCTTTGACTGCTGCCTGCAAGCTCTGTCTACTGCTGGCTGCTGGTACTTGGATGGGAGATGGTCAGCCATAGGTAGGGGTGGTAGCACCTCTGGAGCAGGAGACTCAACATCGCGGTGGGACCATCTCATGGCCTGCGTTCTGGTCATAGTCTCAGGTGGACCTCCTGGCTGGATCTCCTCTTGGGGTGCCCCGGCCACTCTCGGCTGGATCTCCTGGGGCGCCCCGACCAATCCCGGCTGGATCTCCTCCTCCATCTTAGATGAGTTGAAGTCTTCAGGATGATTCTTAGTCTCCTTGTCATTTTGGGTCGTGGGTCTGATCATTTCATCACCTCTGCTGCAGATACCCCGCTCTTGCGCGATCTCAGCACTGTTTATCATGGAGTCTAGAACCACGTTCTGCAGCTCACCAAAATGACTCATTACCTTCGGCTCAACCTTCTCTTTCTGGACTAAGGGGTTGTGACCCAGGGGCCCTTCGAGGAGAGCAATCCCAGATCCCTTACTATCCACTGACAGTGCCTCAGGAGGAACATGGTCCAGGACAGCTGCAGCGGTAACAGCTGCAGCTCGAGGTGCACCCTGGTCCGAATCAGATTCTTCAACACATCGAGGAGTGTGACGAAGGAACGAAGGTGTCTTCAGCTCCTCTTCTGAGGAGGAGCCATCCTTTGGGTGTTTGGTTGGCATCTCTGGAGAGGGGGCATGGGCCTCATTTCCTCTGTCTATTGGAGTCTTGGCACCAGGTGTGTGGGTCAAGATCACTTCTGGCTTGTCCATAATAGGCGGTTTGGAGTAGACCCGTCTCAAGAGCTGTACCTCACCTGTGGGAATGGTCACTGGCCCAGTCTCCATGTCTGAAGAATTCTGGAGCAAGTTAGCTTCGAGATTTGATACACCTTTATACTGTAGTCCACAGGGGCTGGGCACTGTTCCAGAGGGGGAAGACTGAACACTCTTGATGACCACTCCCTTGGGCAACGACTCAACAGCTTCTGCTTTTATGCATTGCCCGCCATGCTCCTCTACTCTCTGGCTGCCTCCTGTGCCACTGTCCTCCTGAACCTCAGGCTGGTCACCCAATGGGAAGTTTGGCTTTGCATCTCTTGTCTTCAGCCCGGCCTCTCCTTGCACCTGGGGTCCCAGAGGAACAACACCCAGTTTGGAGCCGTTTCCACATGTGCTTTCCCCGGACGGCCTTCCGTCCATTCCTCCAGTGAAGAAGAAAGGCCCCTGCACACCAGCGGAGGCTGGCGATGGCCGAAGATGGCCTTCTTCACGGGGACCCTTATCCTGGATCTCGGCAAGGAGCTCGAATGGCGAGTCAGGTGTGAGCTTTTCCAACGAGTCTTCTTCCTGTGAAGAGTCGACGGAGGATGGATCACTTCTCGTCACCTCCATCTTGGTTTGGTCTTTCCCAGCACCTAGCTCCATTTGATGGTGCTTCCCGGCATTGGCCGGCGCCGGCGAGTCTTCCTCCTTCCCAAACAGCAGTCCAGGTTGGCTCATCCAACTGTAGCTTCCAGCTACAGTCCCCCTGAGTGGCATTCCAACTTCGGAGCCACTGCCAACCTGTTGGGGGCCACCCATCCCCCGAATGACGGTGGCTCCCAAAAATTCCTTCTCCGTGTCGGACAGAGCAGCTTCCTCTGAGGGGCGGAGAACGGCAGAAGGCGGGGTGTGGTCCAAGGGTGCGCTGGGAGTATCCACAGCCTTGGCCCAAGGCTGAGAGGAGACAGGAGGCAGTGGGAGTGGCGTCACTGGCTCAGAGGTGCTCGCACAACTTGGCAGTGGTGCAGAGGGCAGCGGCGCAGATGGCTCTGTGACCAGACAGCAATAACATTTCAGAAACCAGACAACCGGCAAACCAACCTTGCAGCATGCAGAGCTCGTGGAGGTGGTGATGAGGCGGGGGGAGGGGTGGATGATAAAAGAGGAGACTTCAGCACACATGCATGGGATGGACTCAGAACTTGCAACAAATTTCACAACAGCAATCTATCAGCAATGCTTTCCCAACAAGAGTGCAGGAAATAATGCAGGAAGGAAATTGCAACTCAAAAGAAACACAGCAACTGAAGAGGTGCAGGACTCGAACTCAAGGAGATAAGAGCCTCATCTGATTAGTTAGCCCCAAGTTCTGTTTCCAGAAGGCTCCCAGCCAACCCTCACTACAAAAGCAGGGGGATGCTCGGAAACAGCAAGTGCCAGACCAGGGTAAAGACAATCCCCCCCACCCCCTTCTGAAATGAACCATCCAAGTGCTGAAAGAAAGGGGCAGAGCGAAACCAAGCAACCTGCGAGTCAGGGAAATGGCCTCCCTGCACTCTGTTCACGCAATGGGTCGATGTCTGCCCACCTCCCGTCACAGCTGATCCCAGTCTACAAAGGCAGCAGAGATCAGAGAACACAGCTCATGCTTGGAACAGTGCCAACGTTGGGGGGTGGGGGGGAGAAAAAAAATCACTGGCCTGTTGTACACTCTCACCTCCATTCCCAACCAGTAGAATACTACGGCACAGAAAACCAGCCCTTCTAGTCTGTGCCAAACTATTATTCTGCCCAGTCCCACTGACCTGCACCCAGCCCATATCCCTCCCATCCACGCACCTGTCCAAATTTTTCCTTAAATATCAATTCAGCCCACATTCACCACTTTAGCTGGCAGCTCCTTCCACACCCCCACTACTCTGTTAAATTTTAATTTAATTTAGACGTAAAGCACACTAACAGGCCTTTTCAGCCCATGAGTCTGTGCTGCCCAATTAACCTACAGCCCCTGTACGTTTCAAACGTGGGAAGAAACCAGAGCTCCCAGAAGAAACGCCACGCAGACATGGGGAGAACATACAAACTCCTTCTAGACAGTGCAAGATTCAAACCCCAGTCCCAATTACAGATGCTGTAACAGCATTGTATTGACCGCCACCCTGTGTGAAAGATTTCCCCCTAAAATTTTCCCCTCTCATCCTTAACCCATGTCCTCTGGTTTGTATCTCATCCACCCTCAGTGAGAAAAGCGACCTACATTTACTGTCTGTCCCCCTCATAATTTTAAACACCTCTATCAAATCTCCCCTCATTCTTCTTCGCTCCAGGGAATAAAGTCCGTACCTGTTTCACCTTTCCTGTAACTCAGCTCCTGACATCCGGGCAACATCCTAGTAATTTTAATCTTAGTAGTTCTGTCCCTGAACAGAGGAGGTTACCCTCACCCCAGACGAGTCCAATTCTCCCCGTCGTGCATTCTCTCCACATCACCGCCAACTTCCACCACCCCCCCCCACCTTTAGATTTTGCCCCTCTCCCCCACACACTTGACGCCTGTACGATTTGCAGCAGGCCATTAACTCTCCCAACCCCCGCACATCCTTGGGACGTGGGAGGGGAACCAGAGTGCTCAGTGAGGTCACAGGGAGAGCGCGCAAACTCTGCACGGACTGCGGTGGGGGTGGACCTCAGGTCCCTGGAGCTGTCATTCTACCCACGGCACATCCTCATCGAATTGTAGATCAAATTTCACCATACGATTGAGAAATTAATTCCTTTTACACAGAGATGACTAAACTTGACTAAATTACACAAACCTGCTTCACTGACACCTGCTCAGAAAGCAACCGGACTTTATCCACTGTGCTAGAGAAGTCACGTCCCACAGCAGTGGGGCTGAATCTGAATTGACCCTCTGCATCAATCTTGCCAGTAACTCCTTGAAATTTCACTGAGCACTTGCCCCATGTCTTATTAATGACACTGATTTGGATCATGGAATAAATGGTTTATAACTTTGCAGATGATACAAAGTGGAGGGGCGGGTAGAGAGGCAAAAAACGGAGAGGCTGCAGAGATCAGGAGAACAGGGAAAGAATTTCAATGAACTGATAAAATTAAGTACTTAGGGATAATGATTGATGTAAATTTCCAATCATTGTATAATTTAAATTAATGAGAAAAATTAAAGTGGATTTGATTAAATGGAAAGATTTACCTTTAACTTTAATAGGTCGAGTAAATTGTATAAAGATGAATATTTTTCCACAAATTCAATATTTGTTTCAATTGATTCCTTGTTCTCTTCCGAAATCTTTTTTTCAAGATTTAAATAAAGTAGTTCGAGAATTTTTATGGAAAGTAAATTTAGCAAGAGTAGTGATGCATAAATTGACCTGACAGTTTGGTTTGGGAGGTTTGCAATTACCTAATTTTTGAAATTATTATAAAGCAGCTCAATTAAAATTTATTAATCATATGTTAGATATTTTGAACCCTCCAAGTTGGGCTAGGGTGGAATTGGCTGCGATATTGGAACCTTGTCCTCATCAGTTTGTATTTAAATGGAATACTATCTTACTACAGAAATATAATGTACCAATTTTGAAACATTTATTAGAAATTTGGACTAAAAGGAATTTATTAATAGGATCAAAAGGTAGTTTATCAGTTCAAACCCCAATATATCAAAATAAATTGATTCCTGTTTCATTGAATAATAGTTTTAGAAGATTGGTGGATTAAAGGTATAAAAAGATTGTAGGATTGTTTTGAAGGTGGTAAATTTTTAATCATTTAATCAGCTTAAAGAGAAATTTGGGATTTTAGAGAATTCTCTGTTTGTTTATTACCAAAATAGGGCATTAGTGAAAGATAATTTTGGAAGAGAAATGAAAATTTCTAAGTTAACTAAATTTGAATCTATGGTTTCTTATTTTTCAGATCAAGGTTTTATATCAGAAATGTATGCATTATTACAAAATACAACGGTTAAAAAAAATTAGATCCATCTAGGATTAAATGGGAGCAGGATTTAAGTTGTGAGATGAGTCAGGTGGATTGGGAAAATATGCGTTTATGGTGGGTTGATTAAATTAATTAATGTAAGATATAGTACAGTTATATTTAACTCCTAAAAAATGGAAAAAACTATGGATTTAGTAATTCAGATCTGTGTTTGAGGTGTGGATTGTGTGTTGGAACGTTTCCACATTCTGTGTGGTTTTGTGATAAAGTTCAACCTGTCTGGTTTAAAGTTAGGAATTTTCTACTAAATTTGTTTAAAATTCAATTTCCTTTCGATCCAAACATTTCTTTGTTAGGTTATTTTACTCCGTTAGGGGTTGGATAAGTTTCCGACAGCGTCTATTCGTCTAACATTAACAGTTGCTCGTAAATGTATTGCTATGTCCTGGAAAGATGAAGCGGAGTTAAATGTAGTTCGATGGCATCATGAGTTGAAGTAGTGTATCTTTATGGAGAAAATAACATAATTTCCATAATAATTATGATTTTTTTGTTAAAATGTGGACACCGTATATGAAGAATATGAATTTAGTAATATCGTAAATTACTGAATGTTTTTGTTTATTTTTAATGCTTTCCTTTAGGGATCTGTTGTGGGAAGGGGGAGGGTTGGATTTGTTTTATTGTTTTATTATTAGACTACTTGTTCTGTAAAAGTCTGTTTATTCTTATTGAAAAAATACTAAATAAACTTTAAAAAAGAGGGCTGTGTGAATGCATGAAGATTCACTGACCCATTGATCCAATCTACAGGCTTGTGCATGCCCTCCCCCGGACACAGCAGGGTCCGTGCCCCTGCCCCCCAGAGACCACGGGGCCCCCCCCCAGAGATCACGGGGCCCCACCCCCCCAGAGATCACGGGGCCCCACCCCCCAGAGACTGCAGGGTCCGTCCCCTCCCCCCGAGACCACAGGGGTTGACGAGAGCACTATAGGGCTTAATGTGTAGGGTGACAGGGAAATTAGGCTGGGAAGTGGGGGACTGATGTGTTGGCTGTCTTGGGGCTAGCATGGACCAGAAGGGCTGAATGGCTGTGCTGTGGTGAGTGGCAAACCATGACCTATTGTTTCCTCATCACAGGGACCTTTGTGAAGTTGGACACTGATCGAGATGGGATGGTGACCTTCAACGTGTATCAGGTGAACATTGTCGTGGCCTGACCTTCCTCCCGGTCCCCTCTCCCTGCTCAAACCCTAATTCTCTAAACCTCCCCAAATGCACCCCCCCAACCCAGCCAGGCTCAGGGACACCAGAGAGGCTGCCTGTGCTGGAGTCAGGACCACAAAACAGGAAGAGCTCAGCTGCTTGCCACAGATTTTGCCTTTGAAAAGTGAGGTTGATACACACACAGACCATGACAGCACAGAAATGGGACCCTTCGGCCTTTCTACTTTGTGCCAAACGATTTTTCTGCCTTGTTCCACTGACCTGCACCCACTCCATCACCTTCCACACCCCTCCCATCCATGGACCTGTCCAAATTCTTATTCACTGTTGAAACTGAGCCCACATTCACCCCCACCACTATGTGTGAAGAAGTTCCCCCTAAACTTTTCCCCTTTCACCCTTAACCCACGTCCTCTGGTTTGTATCTCACCCACCATCAGTGGGAAAAGCTGACCTACATTTACTCTCTGTTCCCCTCATAATTTTAAATACCTCGATCAAATCTCCCCTCATTCTTCTACGCTCCAGGGAATAAAGTCCTTACCTGTTTAACCTTTCCCTGTAACTCAGTTCCTGAAGTCCAGGCAACATTCCAGAAAATCTTCTTTGCCCTCTTTCTATCTTATTGAGGTCTTTCCTGTAGTTCGGTGACCAAAACTGCACACAATTCTCCAAATTTGGCTTCACCAATGTCTTGTACAACTTTACCATAACATCCCAGATCCTGTACTCAATACTTTGATTTATGAAGGCCAATGTGCCAAAAGCTCTCTCTACAACCCTGTCCACCTGTGATGCCACTTTCAGGGAATTATGTATCAGTGTTCCCAGATCCCTCTGTTCTACCGCACTCCTTAGTGCCCGACCGTCCACTGTGTACGTCCTTATTTGGTTTCTCCTTCCAAAATGCAACACCTCACACTTGTCTGCATTAAACTCCATCGGCCATTTTTCCAGCTGGTCTAGATTCCCCTGCAAAATTTGAAAACCTCCTTCACTTCCCACAAACTCTCCAATCTTAGTGTCGCCTGCCAACTTGCGGCGGAGAGCCAAGTCCTGGTCAGATTGATGGGTGTGGGGAGCCGAAACCCTGGTGCGGTCTCCTGCCCTCTCAGACACCATGATAACACAGGTTTAAGGCATTGCGGACAGAAAAGGTATCCTAAGAGATTAGATATAAAAGTACTTGGACAGCCAGGGACTGATCAGGGATGGTCATCATGGCCTTGTGTGGTAGGTTGTGCTTAACCAATCTTATTGAGTGTTTTGGGGTTACCAGGAAAGTTGATGTTGTCTATATGGACTTTAGCAAGACCTGGACTTCAGAAACTGAGTTACAGGGAAAGGTTAAACAGGTATGGACTTTATTCCCTGGAGTGTAGAACAATGAGGGGAGATTTAATGGAGGGATTTAAAATTATGAGGGGGACAGACAGAGTAAATGTAGGTCAGCTTTTCCCACTGAGATACAAACCAGAGGACGTGGGTTAAAAGTGAAAGGGGAAAGGTTTAAGGGGAACTTCTTCATATAGCGGTGGGGGTGGAGAACAAGCTGAAGTGGTGAATGCGGGCTCAGTTTTATCACTGAAGAGGAATTTGGACAGGCCAATGGGTGTGGGATGAGGGTGCAGAGGGACATAAACTGGGGGCAGGCCCAAGGGATGAGACAGGGTAACAATTTGGCCCAGCCTCGAAGGGCCTGTATTCTGAGCTGTAATGTTCCATGGTTCTAGGGCACCCTTTACCCAGTGCTCTCCAACCTTTGGAAAACTTTAAACCACTCTGAAAGGGAGCACTTGGCTGCTTGAGCGAATCCACCCATTCACCTAGACCATCAGTACTCTGATCCCACTGTCGCCACAGTTGTCAGGAACCTCCCAAACCTCACTGACTACTTTGTTCATTTATTTATTCAGTTTTTTTTTGGGGGGGGTGAATTTGGTTTAATTGCCAAGACCTAATCCGACACAGGTTCTCAATCTGAAACCTCGGTCATCCTCTCCCCTCCCCCCCGCCTCTGTGGATACTGCCTGATCTGCTGGGGTAGTCCAGTGGTTTGGTTTACTCCAGATGGTCCTGGTGGGGCCACATCTGGAGAACTGGGTGCAGTTCGGGTCTCCTTACTTGAGGAAGGATGGACTGGCTTTGGGGGGTGGTGCAGAGGGAGTTCAACAGGTTGATACCATGGAAGAGGGGGTCGGCCTATGAGGAGAGATTGAGTCGTCTGGGACTGTACTTGCTGGGATTTAGAAGAATGAGACGGGATTTTATAGAAACGTAATTTTGATGGGGAGAAACCTCAAAATTCACCTGAAGGTTAACCTCCGGGTTGAGATGGTAGGGAAGAAGGCGAATGCAATGATGGTGTTCCTATCTATAGGGAGAGGATACAAGAGCAAGGATGTGATGTTGAGGCTTTATAAGGCACTGGTGAGGCCTCACTTGGTTATGGGGCAGTTTTGGCCTCCTTATTTAAGAAAGGATGTGCTGGCGTTAGAGAGGGTACAGAAAAGACACACAAATTATTCCTGGAATGAAGGATTAGCATACGAGGAATGTTTGACGTTTCTTGGACTGCATCCCTTGGAGTTCAGAAGAATGAGGGGGGACCTCAGAAGTTTTTAAACAAAATGTTGAAAGGCCTGGACAGTAGATGTGGCAAAGTTGTTTCCCCACAGTGGAAGAGTCTAGGAGAAGAGGGCACAACTTCAGGATTGAAGAGTGCCCACATAAAACAGAGATGCAGAGGAATTTCTTCAGCCAGCAAGCAGTGAATCTCTGGAATTTGCTATCACGGGCAGCTGTGGAGGCTGGGTCTTTAAGGCAAAGATTGATAGGTTTTGGATTAGTCAAGGTATCAAAGGTTATGGGGAGAGGGGCTGAGTGGGAGAACGGATCAGCTCACGACAGAACAGCAGGGCGTACTCGATAAGCTGAATGGCCTACCTCTGCTCCTGTATCTTACTGTCTTGGGCCAGTAACACACACACACACACACACACACACACACACACACACACACACACACACACACACACACACACACACACACACACACACACACACACACACACACTTTCACTGGCTTCTGTGCAAGCATGCTCCGCCACCTGCAATTACAGAAATGTCTGATACCTGTGGCATCGAATAGCACAGAAACAGGTCCTTCAGCCCAGTTTTACCATACTGACCCAAGCAGGTCCCATGTGCATTGATCCCTCACCCCTCTAAACCACCACTATCTGAAAATGTTCAAGTTTATTCTTATACAGTTGCCAAGTACAACTGGACAAAACAGCATTCTTCAGCCTTTAGTGTAAAAACAAACACAAAGACCGAGCACACATTTACAAGCAATTTATATGCAGTGCAGACATAAAAATAAATAAATACTGTTAAATTGTAGCGGCAGTTACACTGCTACTGAAAGAACACACAACCAGACGGGTTGAGCTCAGTGAGCAGAACTGATTTATTGCAGGCTGGACTTGTATTCCCAGCCCAGACCTGGCTGAGAACCGCGCTGTGGGGGGCGCTGACGTCACCCGAGCGTGAGCTTCTGAGCCCTGAGAAGGGGAAACCCCCGACAGCACCATTTTGGCCGGCTGCCCCACCGCGTCGATTACAAACGGGGCTGGTTCACCTGCCTAGTGGTGTGCCGCCACACAGCCCTCTCCCCCTCTCCCTCCCCCCCCCCCCACCCCCAGAACTGGCACCAATGTCCTTCTTAGCTGGGCAGCCTCGCTTCTTGGGCTGGGCCACAATCACTGGTTCGGTGGGGTCGAGGTGTGCTGGCTTCAGCCTGTCCATAGTAAACAGTTCTCGCCTGCCGCCGATGTCCAGCATGACCCTGAATGCTGGACAACCTTGTATGGCCCCTCGCAAGGTTTCTGCAGAGGTGCTGCGGGCAAGCCCCGCCAAATAAAAACGTACTCTGTGGAAAGCAGCTCGCTCGGGATGTGAGATGGCAGTGTGCAGTGTCTGGGCGGTGGAAGGAGTCCAAGCGGGCCCAGAAGTGGGGATGCACCTTGTGCAGCGACCACTGGGGGTTGTGAAGTGCGTTGATGAACTCACCAGGAAGTGCCAGCGGTGCACCGTAGACCAGCTCAGCTGATGACACCTGCAGATCCTGGTTGGGTGTGGAGCGGATGCCAAGGAGTACCCAAGGCAGTTCGTTCACCCAGTCGGGACCGGTGAGGTGAGCCACAAGTGCCGACTTCAGGTGGCAGTGCAGACGCTCGACCAGCCCATTGGTCTGCGGGTGATAGGCTGTGGTGTGGTGCAGCTCAATCCCCAACCTGTTCGCGAGCTGTGCTCAGAGCGCAGAGGTGAACTGGGCGCCCCCGATCGCTGGTGAGGCGATTCGGAACGCCAAACCAGGCAACCCAACCGTGCGACAGCGCTCGGAAGCAGGAGTCCGTGGAGGCATCGGGATTGCCTCAGGCCAACGAGTGGTGCGGTCCACCACCGTGAACAGCTAACAGTTGCCCCGGGAAATGGGCAAGGGCCCGACTATATTCACGTGAATGTGGCTGAACCGTTCCCGGACTTGTTCGAACTCTTGCACGGGCACCCTGGTATGCCTGTGTACCTTGGACATTTGGGAATGGGTGCATGTTCTGGCCCAGCCCGCGATCTGCTTCCGCAGCCTGTGCCAGACGAACTACTTGCCATCATCCGGACCGTGGACCTGATGGACGGGTACAAAAGGTCGTGGATGTGATGGAAGACTGCCGGGGAACCACCGGCCGCGGGGTGCCCATGGAGACATCGCACAGGATGGTGCTTCTGCCACTCGGAGTCGGGTGGTCTCGGAACCGCAGGCCCACGATGGCAGTCCTGAAGGCTCGCATCTCCTCGTCGGACTTCTGGTCCCAGGCAAGCTGGTTGAAGTCGAGGCCGGGCGTCAGCACGCAGATGGCCGGTCACAAGACTGCATCGATGACCACGTTGTCCTTCCACGCCTTGTGCAGAATGTCAGTGGTAAACTCCGACATGAAAGTCGGAGTTTACCCCGGGCCGATCAGGGGTCCTTCGCCATTGCGAGTGCCTGGATGAGGGGTAAAAGTCCCCCCCTCCAAGAAATAGCGGGAATGCCGCACCGCCAGGTACATGCCCAGTAACTCACAGTCAAAAGCCCTATACTGGTAGGCAGAGAAGCCGGCTGAAGAATGCCAGCGGCTTCCATTGTCCATTCACCTGCTGCTCCAGGATGGCGCCGACGGTTGTGGCAGAGGCATCAACGGAGACTGCCATATGCAGCTCGGTGTGTGGGTGGGCGAACATGGTAGCCTTTATGAGGGCATCCTTGGTGGCCTCCAATGCACTGCAGGTCTCTGGGGTCCAGGTGAGCATTTTGTGTTTGGCTGCGATGAGAACGAATAGCGGCTGCATAATGCGCGCAGCTCCCGGGAAGAATTGGTTGTAGAAGATGACCATACCCGCAAACTCCTGCAGCCCCTTGAGAGTGTCTGTTCATGGGAACTCCTTGATAGCGGCGACCTTCGTAGCAGCGGGCGTGGCTCCCTTGGCCGTGATGGTATGGCCCAGGAACTGCATGGACTCTTTCCCAAACTGGCACTTGGCTGGGTTGATGGTGAGGCTGAAGTTGGCCAGCCGGGAGAAGAGGGTGCGCAGGTGGGTCTTGTGTTCCGCCCGATCCCTGCTGGCAATGAGGATATCGTCTTAGTAAATGAAGATGAAATCCAGGTCCCTGTCCATTGAGTCCATGAGGCGCTGGAAGGTCTAGGCGGCATTCTTGAGCCAAAACGACATGCGAAGAAATTCTAACAAGCCGAAGAGGGTGATGATGGCAGTCTTGGGTATGCCCTCCAGGTGCACTGGGTCAACCTTGGAGAAATCCTCGCACCATGCAGGTCGGCCGTAAAGTCCTGGATGTGAGGGATGGGGTAAAGGTCAGGAACTATCACCTTGTTTGAGCCATCGATAGTCTCTGCAAGGGCGCCAGCCACCGGAGGCTTTCGGCACCAGGTGGAGTGGCGAGGCCCATGGGCTGTCGGACCACTGAATGATCCCCAGCTCCAACAGAAGCAAAAACTTCTCCTTCGCACCTGGAGTTTGTCAGGCAGGAGCCAGCATGCCTTGGATGGGGATGTGGTGGAACTCCCCGTGGCGTGGCGAGGCAGCAGAGAATTCTGGTTGAGGAGGGTCGGAAACTCATTCAGGATTCGCTGGAACTCGTATCTGGGCATGCTGATCATGGCTGTCTGCAGCTACTCTGTGCAGGAAGCGTCGAGGCGAATAGCCTGGAAAGTACGGGTGTCCACCCTGAATATCCATCAGAAGCCCGTGTGCGAGGAGAAAGTCGGCACGCAGTATGGCGGTCAGAAGGGACGAGACGGTGAACCTCCATGAGAACTTTTGCTGGCCAATCTGGAAGTGGACAGTTTGGTCTCCATATGCTTGGATCTCCGTTGCAATGGCCGCACGGAGGGGAGGTCCTCGAGGCCGGTTCCTGGACTCGATGGCTGTGGCCGGAATGACACTGATCCAGGTCCCAGTGTTGACGAGGAACCGCTGGCCGCTGACTGAGTCCCGCAAGTAGAGGAGGCTGAGTCTTTGGCCAGCCGCCGCAGCCATTGAAAGCAGCCGGCCTGCTCATTTCCCTGGAACAAGCAGAGCTGACTTGGCTCCCCAGCGCTGGTGGGAGAAGCAGAGGCCTAGAGCAGCGTGCCCCTGGTTATGCTCTTGGTGGCCCCTGCAGGGGCCGGATGCTCTACCGCAGCGCTAGGGGCAGGCTTGGCATGGTCATGCCCGTGTCTTGTGACCTGCTGGACTGCCAAGCCCTCCAGGAATCACTCGACCCATGCCCTCTTCAGACAACAATCTCAGTAGATCACATCGATGAAGGGGAGAGAAACCCCAGTGACCCTCTCTGCCACATTGCGCATTGACTTCTGATCCATTTCTCTGCTACAACCATTCCCACAATGATGCAGCCAGTAGGACACTCCCGATAGAGCTCCTGTAGAAGGTTGACATGATGGTGGCCTTGTCTGACTTAGTCTTCTCAGGAAGTACAGTCTCTGTTGCGCCTTCCTGACAAGTGAAGAGATGAGGAGGGTCCACAATAGGTCACTAGTGAAGTGAACTCCAAGGAACTTAGTGTCTGCACTCTCTCCACCACAGAGTTGATGTTTAGTGGAGGGTGGTGGTCCCTGGTCCTCCTTAAGTCCCCGATCATCTCCTCCGTCCTATCCACGTTAATACTCTGACCATCTCACCAGATTTTCCACCTCGTCTCTGTAGTGCGACTCATCATTGTGGCTAACGGGGCCGACTAGCAAACTCAATGACCTTATCGGAGTTGGACCTGATGACGCAGTCATGTGCCAGTGGTGAGAACAGGGGCTAAGCATACAGTCCTGCAGTGGGCCAGGGCTCAGTGTGACAGTGCTCAACATTCCACTACTGACCTGGACAGACAAAATGTACTTTCTATCAATCATTATCAACCTTGTGGCCCCCTTTGGATTCTGCTCAATATTCACGGGCCCCCTTCCCCATGAAGCAGTCGTTTAGTTGGCATCTTCCGTACTTCTCTCCTAACCATTACATTAAAACAAGTTATAATTTCTATCTGTGCCCCTACCCCCATTGAGAATGGCTGCTTTATATAAAGTAATTGGCTGCTTTATATAAAGTAATCTTCTTTCTCTCCACCCCCCAATTCCCCTAATGCTGGGAAAGTCCATCACCGGTTGCCCATCAATGCCCCTCATGATTTTATAAACCTCTAGAAGTTCATCCATCAGCCTCCTTATCTCCAGGGGAATCAGTCCCAGACAATCCAGTCATCCTTACATCTCATGCTCCCAGGTTCTGGTAATTTCAAGGTGTGGGGACACCAATACCACCCTCCGAGCACAAAGCCCTGTAAAAGGTAGTGGACATGACAGGTAAACCCTACCCACCACTATCAGAGAGCAACAGCAATCTCCTCAAGGATCCACCCCACCCAGCACATACTCCATTCTTGCTGCTGCGAATGGGAAAGAGGTCTAGGGGCCACAAGACTCACACCACCAGGTTCAGGAAGAGCTGCTACCCTTCTACCATCAGACTCCTCCACAGCAACACTGACCAATGCTGCACATAATCCTTCAAGACCACAGACACGACCTCACTTTCTCTTCTTTTGCATAAATTTAATGCATTTCAATACAGTTTTGGTCTCCTAAATGTAGGAAAGATATCAATAAGATAGAAAGAGTGCAGAGAAGATTTGCAGGGATGTACGCTTGGGGGTAACAAAAGCCAAAAATTCTATTCTTCTGCCTAGTCCCACTGACCTGCCCTCCATACCTCTCCCACCTACGTACCTGTCCAAATTCTTAAATGCTAAAAATTGAGCTGGCATTCAGCTAGCAACTCATTCCACTTTCTTCATGAGAAAGTTGCCCCTAATGTTCCCTTTAAACATTTTCCTTTTCACCCTTAACACACTCTCAATGTTTGCCCTTCTGGGAGGAGGGAAGTGGGAAGTCCCACCTTCTTGGACCCCCACTTTCTCCCAAAGGGCACAGAGAGGTAAAATTACTACCCCTTTTACACAGAGATCCCACCTAATTGGCATATGAACAGCCCATGTTTAAAGCCAAGTCAGGTTGTTCACACTGAACCAAGAAAAGCCAGGTCGAAACACAGTCTCTAATACTACTCGTCTTGCATGGAAAGTGCCAGGATGAAAATGACACCCACCACCCCCAATGCCATGTTCATTGTATTCACACAGGTAAGTGATGCAGTTAATTGCCATCTTTTAACAGCAGTGACACCACATCGTGTGAGTGATCTACTGGGATTGTCTGAAGTGGGTGCACAAAATCACGAGGACCCCTTCCCCCCTGCACACAGCATCTTTTAGCTGCGCTTGTCGGGGAAGAGATCCAGGAGGATCAGAGCCAGCACCACCAGGATGAGGAACAGCTTCTTCCCACAGGCAGTGAGAACGCTGAACGACCAAAGGAACTGCTCACACTCACCCTCCAAGACCCTCATACTTCACAAAATATATACACAAATACTTATCCTGCATGTGCATTGTCTGTGTTATGTCCGATTGTGTGTTTTGCACTGAGGACCAGAGAACACTGTTTCGTCAGGTTGTACTTGCACAATAAGCTTCAACTAATTGATGTTATTCCTTATCAATTCAAGAATAACTTTGTAAAAAGTGAATTTTGAAAGTGCAATGTTACATTATTAAAAACTGATTGTTAAATTTACAAATGTTACATTGGTGGCAGTGGGGAGGGGAAGGAGACCACAGTGTGCACTCCCTACCCCTAATGACGAGCCCCTTCCCTTCAATACTCTTTGTGCTTTCCTTTCTGCACCATTGTGCCTGGCACTGACCATTCTCCACCAGGTTTCACATACCTGCCCCCTTGCCACCTGTGCAAACAAGATCCCACAGATACTGCCAGATAGAGGCAGGTGATCTTGCATACAAGATTCTGAGAGGCGTAGATAGGGTGGGCAGCCAGCGTCTGTTTCCCAGTGCAGAAGTAGCAAACGCCAGGGGACGTCTGTACAAAGTAAAGGGAGGAAAGTTTAGGGGAGACGTCAGGGTAAGTATTTTCACACGGAGAGTTGTAGAGGCCTGGAATGTCTTGCTAGGGGTGGTGATGGAAGCTGGAACATTAGGGGCATTTAAGACTCTTAAACAGGCACATGGATAGGAGAAAATAGAGGGTTACAAGGTAGGGAGAGTTTAGTATTTTTTAATGGGTACTGTGCTGTAGTGTTCTGTGCTATCAGATTCTTTTGACCCATGACTGTATGGCTAGGCACACTTCAAATACCGTGAAACGTTAAAGTCTGCCGATGCTGTAATTGTAAAAACACTGGAGGAACTCAGCTGGTCTTGGCCTATCTGTAGGAGGTAAAGATATATTACCGATGTTTTAGGCCCGGGCTCTTCAAGGTACAGGCAAAAAGCAGACAGGCATCTGGGTTATAGACAGTCTCACACAGCCACTGAACAGCAGAAAATTTCTGTTCCGCTGGCACGTTTTTACAGAGTGGCTGGAGTGTAAAATGAATGCAGGCACTTTGTAAGAAACAGGCCTAATGAGTACGACGTCTCCCTCTGACAAACTCCGCCATGCAGGAAGGCTGCATAAAAGCGCCCCTGTGTAAATGACCACATCGGGACACACCGGATGCAAGTAGACTAATTTTTTGGAATAATTCTGGTTTCTGTGTTAAAAATGCCAGAAGACTGGGTTAAGGGGGAGGAGTCCAGATGAAACAAAGGTGTTAATTGGATATGATAAGAGGTGAAAATTGATTACGGCTCTGAGGAGTCAGATGGGGTATTTTTTTTTAAAAATAGACCATAGGCGGTGCGGATCAGAAACATCTCCTCACTGGCATCTTCACGGGTGTGCCTCAAGGATGCGTGCTTAGAATGATGGTCTACTCACTCTACATCATGACTGTGTGGCCAGACAATTCCAAAACTGTCTACAAATTTGCCAATGATACCACAGTTGTTGGCAGAAGCACAGCCAGCAATGAGGAAGCGTACGGGAGGGAGCTCATTGAGTGGTGTCACACCAACAACCTTGCACTCAATGTCAGCAAAACTAAGGTACTGATTGAGACTTAAGGGAGGGAAACCAGGAGAACACAACCCAACTGTCATCAAGGGATCAGCAGTGGAGAGGGTAAAGAGCTTCCTGAGTGTCAACAACTGAGGACATAAGCCTGGGCCTTCCATGTCGATGCAATCATTAAGAAGGCTCTCCAGTGGCTACACTTTGTGAAGAGCTTGAGATTTATAACCAAAGACTCTTGCAGGCTTCCACAGGTGTACCATGAAGAGCACTCTGGCTGGCTGTATTACTGTCTGGTACCATGCTAATGCAGTGGTGCTCAACCTTTTTCTTTCCACTCAAATATCACTTTAAGGATTCCTTATGCCATTGGTGCCCTGTGATTAGTAAGGGGTTGCTTAATAATGGTAGGTGAGTGGAGAAAAAACTTTTCAGACCCACTGTTTTAATCATCCCTCATTGACTCGTTATGTCTGCAGTTTCACAACTCCAAAGGAAATAGACCAATGACAATTTTCTCAAGCAAAATATTTCAGTAACAATTGGGTCTGGAGCAGTGGTTCTCAACCTTCCCTTCCGACTTGTCTACCACCTTAAGCAATCCTTTACTAAGCACAGAGCGCCGATGGCCTGGGATTAAAGTGTTATGTGCGTCAAAAGAAAAAGGTTGAGAACCACTGTGCTAATGCAGAGGACAGGAAAAGACCTCTGCTAGTGACATCACAGGCATCAGCCTTCAATGCATTAATGACTTTTTTTTAAAAAAAGGAAATGCAGCCTCAATCCTCAAGGACCTTCCATCACCCAGGCCCTGCCCACTTCACTCTGCTACCATCGGGGAGGAGGTCCAGGAGCCCAGAGACAAACACCCAGCAACACAAGGACAGCTTCGTCCCCTCCGCTATCAGATTCCTGAACCGACAAGGACACTGCCTCACTGTCCCTTTTATGGCACCAGTTATTTTTTTAAATCTCCTAATTATGGAACTAATCAATAGCAATTTGTAATGCCACAAAACAACAAACTTTGTTCATGACAATGAACCCAATTTGCATTCAGAAGGTAGAGGCACGAGATCAGAGTCACCAGGCAAATACGAGTGGCAAAAGGGTCAACAAAAAGGGCAATGTGGGTGGGGGGGATTGGGGAGCACAAATTTACAAGGGACATGGATAAGATGAATAATAGAGAAGTGATCAAAATGGGTGGATAGATTAAAAGGGACCTGGGTTAAAATCGTTCCCAGGAGCAGTGGAACTCAAAGAGCTTAGGAGAGGCAAAGGCATTCCCCACAATTAAACAGGGTGGCCTTCATTGAAGCTGGGTGGGGGGGTTTGGAGCCTCTGCATTTGTTTACCAGCCTGTCACATCCTGTCCAACCCTAGCCTGTCACATCCTGTCCAGCCCCCAAGAGCTCTCTTTATTGAGGGATTTCCCAGGCTGGGGGCAGGAGGAGCTACAGTGGGTTTAAGTAACAGCCAACCCCAATGATATGGGGAAAAGAGCAGGGAACCCTTTAGGAGGGAAGAGTGCCGGCCGCGCACGCGCGCCGCCAGCCGCACTGCGGATACTTTGTATCGAGCGGGAGGAGAGGCCTGGGCGCATGCGCGCCGCCGGCCGTACGATTCCTTCCATTCTCTCTGACGCCCCCCCCTCATCTTGAGCGCATGCGCTCCGCCGGGACCGGGTCACTAGGGGCGACTGCGGAGGGAGCGCGCGCTGGCGCGCGCACGATCGCCTCCCTCCCGACACAAAGGTCAAAGAGGAAACCCCCCCCCCCCCCCCGGAGGAGGCAGCCCCCACTCCCGCAATTCGAAGCCTGGGGCCGATCCCCAACTGCCGCCGCCGCCGCGGGCTCCAGCTCGCCCCTCACCGACAGAGATGCCCGCCGAGCCCGGGGAGTCGCTTCCCTCGGACGAGGTAACTCGCGGTGACTGCGCCTGCTCATCCATGGCGGCTCGTTGCTGTGAAACCAAACTCGCTTTTCCTTTTTATCTCTCTTCCTTCCCTCCCTCCTTTTCCTCCCGGGGCCGGCAACTCCGTCCGCGCTTCTGCCCTCCGCGGTTCTTTATGGCGAGTGAGGGAGGGAGGGCGGAGAAGGGCCCCTCCCCCTCCCTCCCCTCCCCGAGTGGGGCGGGAGGTGACGCAGCGTCGATTCCTGGTTTCCCGGAGCTCGGGGCGGGGCGGGGCTCGGGGCGGGGCGGGGCTCGGGGCGGGGCGGGGCTCGCGGCGGGGCGGGGCGGGGCTCGCGGCGGGGCGGGGCGGGGCTCGCGGCGGGGCGGGGCGGGGCTCGCGGCGGGGCGGGGCTGAGCCGAACAGGAGCCGAAGAACCCGCTCCGCTCTCCCAATAAAGTTGAATAAATTATCCGCGAATTCCTGTGAGGTCAATGACCCTTAATTGAGAACCCCCCCCCCACCAGTCCCACTTCCTTCATCCCAATTGTTTCCCTGCTGGGACGGGTTATTTCATTTCCTTTATTCTAAAGGGGTGAAATTATATCTGTGTACCAAAGTGTGTTTCCAATAAGTTTGCCACACTTCAATGAATGTATCGTATTTCCTACCTAAATTGTACATGATTTTCTCCAGGTGAATTCAACTCTGCATTTCCATATTTCATCGTGTAATATTTAGTTGGGAGTCAGACTTCCAGGTGATCGCTATAGTTGGATACATATTCTTGTTATTACCTATGTATGAGTATATATATGACCTGATAAAAATACTGGAAAGAGATCCTTTTTCCTGCAGACAAGGCAGAATTAGAAAGAGAGAAAACTGTTATGGGCCCAGAGGACCCCAAACCCCAGCAGCAATAGATCTTCACCAAGACAAAAGTTGTTTTTAATTATCTTTAAACATGAAAACAGAATCACACTTTAACTTATCATTATTAACTTAACCTAACATAACCCCCTTCAAATTATAATCCACATGTGTGTAATGCATGTGTAAGTTCAGAAAAGTTCTTTCACAGTTCAATCTCACTTCTCATTCCTCCAAGTTCATTAGTTGAAGGCAATTCTTATACTGTGCACAAAATTTAACATCTATAAAGTTCACCAGGCTTTGGTGCTTGAATTGTAAATGGTTACCACTCAGGAAGGTTCTTGTCAGTTTTCAGAGAGAGATTTGTTGTTCCAGGACACCCACAACTGATTCCTTTTTAATCAGCCACATCAGTGACTTGCTGATGAAACTGTCAGGGTTCTCCAGCTGATAACCTCTTTCTTTCAGGTCACCACAGAGTTCTTTTTTGTTTCTCTCATTCTAAGTGAAACATTCGATAGCCAGTCCTCTCCTCTTGTGTGAACACAAGGGCTTTGACCAGGCTGAACAAAGCACTCACAACTCATCTTCCAAAATGGGGTTTTCCACAAGCTTGCCAGCTTGTCCTGTTCCAGTCCCACTGCTGCTGCTAACTGTATAAGTGATCTCTGTATCTCTCTCTCTCTCTCTCTCTCTCTCTCTCTCTCTCTCTCTCTCTCTCTCTCTCTCTCTCAGAGAAAAGCCTGTTTGATACTCTCTTCTTGCAAAACCACATGACCCTCTTAGAACAGCAAGTTCACCTACAGACAGCAGCGGCTCTGACAAGCTGTTTTCTTTTTGTAAACAACAATCCACTAGTGAAGTCTCTTGGGCACTCTCCAAAGCTTTTGCAAAGGCTGTTGGCCCTGACATGTCTTGCATGAGCAGAGCTCCAGTATTTTAAATAAAATCTGTTTTAAAGTGTTTGTATGTGACCTACACTAAAAACCCTGCTACAATTTATCTCCCAAAAACATATCTATATTCTGTCACAAAACTTACAGCACAATACAGCCCCTTTGGCCCACAAAGTTGTGCCAAACATGAAATAATAGAAATAATTAGGTTTACCCATAGCCAATTATCACTTCTTGACAATGAGCATAAAAACTACTCAATATTCACGTGTAAACAAATAAAGAAATCTAAACAAACTGACTGTGCAATATAGAGAGGAGAAAAATCAATAAAGTGCACAAGTAAAAGTCCTTAAACGAGTCCCTGATTGAGTTTTTTGTGGCGGCATTGTCACATTTGTAGACGGCATTGGAACTGTGTCCAGGCATGCGTGTAGAGAGACCAGGGCAGTGGGCTAAGCATGCATCCTGGAGGGATGAACGATGAGGAAAATTGGAGGAGGTCACTTTGACCCCCTTATCTTGAGGAAGAGCTCAGGCCTGAAACTTTGCTCAAGTATTTTTGCCTCCTCTAGATGCCATAAAACCTGCTGAATTCAAAATCAGAATCAGGTTCACTGCATGTCATAAAATTTGTTGTTTGAGCAGCAGTTATGTGCTTTACAGGTACAAAATTGCAATAAATTACTGCTCCGTAAATACAAGATTTAAACATAAATAATTCGTGCTAAAAGAGAAAAAAGGTGAGGCCATGTCTGAGGTGTTGTTGCCCATTCAGGAATCTGAGGGCGGGGGGGGGGGGGTAGAAGCTGCCCTTATACCTCAGGGAGCTCATCTTCAGGGTCCTGGACTCCCTTCCCAATCATAGCAGAGTGAAGAGGGCACTGCCTGTGGGGTCCCTAACCCTAACCCTAAATTCTTTAAAAAAAACTGACCAGACTTTTTTTAGGTGCAATTAGTGGGTGGGAGGGGGAGACTTGGTTTAGAACAGACAGGAGATCGTGTGGATACGGGAGCGCAGAAGGCAGAGGCATCGGAGGAGGTGGTGGGGGGGGTTGCGGACACCAATTTCTCCGAGGGGTTTTTCGCTTGCTTTTCCCTTGGCGGGGTCATTGAAGCCGGGTCTCTACAGGCAAACTGGTGGTGTGAATTTGTGTACATGATCGTTCAGGAATCAGTTTCAGATTCCAGGGTTATTGTCAGATACACATGTGACATCACATGAGGTTCTTTTCCCTGCGGGCCAGGCAGAATGATCACTTATTGGTAGTGCAAAAAAACTGTCCACACCTACACATGTAAACAGATAAAGAAATGTAAACAGACTGACTGTGCAAAACAGAGAGGAAAAAAATCCATAAAGTGCACAAGTCAGAGTCCATAAACGAGCCCCTGATTGAGTTCGTTGTTGAGGAGTCTGATGGTGGAGGGGGAGCAACAGTTCTTGAACCTGGTGGTGCGAGTCTTGTGGCCCCAGACCTCTTTCCTGATGGCAGCAGCGAGAACAGAGCGTGTGCTGGATGGGGTGGATCCTTGATGATCACTGCTGTTCTCCGACAGCAGAGTCCCCAGCAGATGTTCTGGATGTTGGGGAGGGTTTTGCCTGTGATGTCCTAGGCTGTGCCCACTACCTTTCGCAGTGCTTTACACCCAGGGGTATTGGTGTCCCCGACCCAGGAGCCTAAAGATGAGCACTCAGCGGCATAAGGACAGCTTCTTCCCCTCCACCATCAGATTCCTGAATGAACAATGAACCACAGACACTGCCTCACTGTCTCTTCTTTGCACTAGTTGATTTATTTTTAAATTGTAATATAGAGCAATATTGTGGATGGAATGCTGCCACAGAATATCAAAATCTGGGACAATAAATTCTGATTCTGGAAGGTGTGCAGTCTTACCAAGGGCTAGATAGGGTGGGTGTCAGCCACCATAGGGTGGAGAAAAGATGGGAGATATTCACTGCTCCTCTTACAGCACTTCCTCCTTATTGCCACTCCCTCCTTCACCGACCCTCCCTCTCACTGCACCTCCATCCTCATTGCCCCTCCCTCCTCACTGCCACTCCCACGGTGCTCCAAACTCACTGCCCCTCCCTCCTCACTGCCCCTCCCTCCTCACTGTACCTCCCTCTTCATTGCCCCTCCCTCCTCATTGCCACCCCACGGTGCTCCAACCTCACTGCCCCTCCCTCCTCACCGCCCCTCCCTCCTCGCTGTACCTCCCTCTTCATTGTCCCTCCCTCCTCACTGCCACCCCACGGTGCCCCCTCCTCACTGTACCTCCCTCCTCGCTGTACCTCTCTACTCACCGCCACTCCCATGGTGCTCCCGCCTCACTGCTGCTCCCACGGTGCTCCATCCTCACTGCCCCTCCCTCCTCACCACCACCCCATGGTGCTCCCTCCTCACTGCCCCACCCTCCTCAATGGTGCTCCCTCCTCACCACCACTCCCACAGTGCTCCCTCCTCACCGACCCTCCCTCCCACAGCACCTCCGTCCTCATTGCCCCTCCCTCCTCATCACCCCTCCCTCCTTGCTGTACCTCCTTCGACCCTCCCTCCCACTGCACCTCCGGCCTCATTGCCCCTCCCTCCTCATTGACCCTCCCTCCTTGCTATACCTCCTTCACTGAACCTCCCTCTCACTGCACTCCCGACCTCATTGCCCCCCTCCTCACTAACCCTCCCTCCCACTGCACTCCTGACCTCATTGCCCCTCCCTCCTTGCTGTACCTCCTTCACCGACCTTCCCTCCCATTTCATCTCCGTCCTCATTGCCCCTACCCCCTCATCGATCCTCCCTCCTTGCTGTACCTCCTTCACTGAACCTCCCTCTCACTGCACCTCCGTCCTCATTGCCCCCCCTCCTCACCAACCCTCCCTTCCACTGCACTCCCGACCTCATTGCCCCTCCCTCCTTGCTGTACCTCCTTCACCGACCTTCCCTCCCATTTCACCTCCATCCTCATTGCCCCTACCTCCTCATTGACCCTCCCTCCTTGCAGTACCTCCTTCACTGAACCTCCCTCTCACTGCACCTCCATCCTCATTGCCCCCCTCCTCACCAACCCTCCCTCCCACTGCACTCCCGACTTCATTGCCCCCCCCTCACCAACCCTCCCTCCCACTGCACTCCCAACCTCATTGCCCCTCCCTCCTTGCTGTACCTCCTTCACCGACCTTCCCTCCCATTGCACCTCCATCCTCATTGCCCCTACCTCCTCATCGACCCTCCCTCCTTGCTGTACCTCCTTCTCCGACCTTCCCTCCCATTGCACCTCCATCCTCATTGCCCCCACCTCCTCATCAACCCTCCCTCCTTGCTGTACCTCCTTCACTGAACCTCCCTCTCACTGCACCTCCGTCCTCATTGCCCCCCCTCCTCACCAACCCTCCTTCCCACTGCACTCCCGACCTCATTGCCCTCCCTCCTTGCTGTACCTCCTTTACCGACCCTCCCTCCCATTGCACCTCCGTCCTCATTGCCCTTACCTCCTCATCGACCCTCCCTCCTTGCTGTACCTCCTTCTCCGACCTTCCCTCCCATTGCACCTCCATCCTCATTGCCCCTACCTCCTCATCGACCCTCCCTCCTTGCTGTACCTCCTTCACTGAACCTCCCTCTCACTGCACCTCCACCTCATTGTCCCCCCTCCTCACCGACCCTCCATCCCACTGCAATCCCGACCTCATTGCCCCCCTCCTCATCAACCTTCCCTCCCACTGCACTCCTGACCTCATTGCCCCTTCCTCCTTGCTGTAGCTCCTTCACCGACCTTCCCTCCCATTGCACCTCTGTCCTCATTGCCCCAACCTCCTCATCGACCCTCCCTCCTTACTGTACCTCCTTCACTGAACCTCCCTCTCACTGCACCTCCGTCCTCATTGCCCCTCCCTCCTTGCTGTACCTCTTTCACTGACCCTCCCTCCCTCTGCACCTCCGTCCTCATTGCCCCTCCCTCCTCACCGACCCTCGCTCCCACTAAACCTCCGTCCTTATTGCCCCTCCCTCCTCACTGCCCCTCCCTCCTTGCTGTACCTCCTTCACCGACCTTCCCTCCCACTGCACCTCCGTCCTCATTGCCCCTCCCTCCTCACCGCCCCTCCCTCCCACTGCACCCCCGACCTCATTGCCCCTCCCTTCTTTCTGTACCTCCTTCACTGACCCTCCCTCCCACTGCACCTCCATCCTCATTGCCCCTCCCTCCCACTGCACCCTCGACCTCATTGCCCCTCCCTCTCACTGCACCCTCGACTCGATGGGCTGAATAGTCTATTTCTGCTCCTCTGTCTCATGGTCTTTTTGTGTGAGGACATGGAATTGTTCAAGGGACAATGTGAACCCTTTCAACTGACACACAAGGTTGGGTGGTATGGTTAGCACATTGCTGTTACAACGGCAGCCATTGGGACCAGGGTTCGAATCCAGCTCTGCCTGGAACGAGTTTTTATGTTGTTCCTCCAGGGTTGTAACCTTCAGAACATACCGGGGGTTGTAGGTTAATGGGGTGTAACTTGGGCGGCCCGGGCTTCTGATCTGAAATGGCCTGTTACCGTGCTGTCTGTCCAAATTTTTTAAAATTGCGTGTGAAATCTAATGGCTGTTAAATGAATATCAGATGATTTGACACAAATCAAGTTGCTGGGCTGCTCTGGTTAAACTTTACACGAGGTTAAGTTGGAGATATTCTGGCCTTTTTGTAAGGATCTAATCATTCTCACAGGACGTTAAACATGGTACAGTTGAGACACAGAAGAGTCTGTTTTGTGTTGTTGCACCACATGCCTCTTTGCACACACACACACACACACACCACACACACACACACACACACACACACACACACACACACACACACACACACACACACACACACACACACACACACACACACACACACACACACACACACACACACACACACACACACACAGAGGTGAAAGTGAAGTCCAGACTGATTTATTGATCTTCCCAGCCCTGCTTCTATAGATCCAGCTTCCTGCCACAGAGCCCTGTATTCCTGCCGCTGCAGGTGGATGTAACGTTACCAACAAGCTGGCCTTTCGTTGGCCAGGGTTCCCCGCCGTGTAGGCCCTTGGCCCGCGAAGGCCATTAGTGCATGTGGGCTTTCCGCTCTCGCCGCGTTAGTCCACCATTTAGAGTGCCGGTTCACTTGCCAGGTAGCAGGCCACCCCCACACCCCCATCCTGGAAGAGGTGGCGCGAGCGCTGTCATCTTCGGTTGTGGTCCGCCTTTGCTTGGGCGACTTGCCCCTGTGACATGGTGGCTTTGTGTTTCCATGCAGATGTGCCGGTTTGAGGCGGTCAACAGTGAATGTCTCTTCTTTCCCACCTATCTCTAGCATTGAGCCTTATCACTTTGTTCGGTCCTTCATTCCATTGTAATGGTGCCCGGTGGGCTCCCCTGCAGGCGAAGACGTACTTGAATGTTCTCAAGTCCTTGGGGATGAAAGGTTTTGTTTGCCCATGCTGTGTGGGTAGCACTGGGGCCAGGGTACCCAATCTTTCCCTGAGCTTCTCCAGGGTTGGTGCGGGTGACTCATCCGGGCCTTTGGCAGCAGGCACGAATTCCCCAATCACTCAAAGGCCAGCTCGCCTGTGATGTCACATCTGCCCGCAGCAGCCATAATGCCAGGCCCAGTGGGGGGGAAGCTGGGTCTATAAATCCAGGGCTAGGAGATCAATAAATCAGTCTTGACTTCACTTACACCCACGTGTGTGTCGTTCTTCTCTCGTTCTGCAGTCGCGCCTCGCTCTGATTGAGTTTTTCTGGAGGGAGGTGGCGTGCCCTGGCGTGAATCAAAGGCCCCTCTATGGAGCCTCACCCCGTGCTTTGGGCTCAGTTGAACCGCGGAGCCACTATGGAGGGGAATTCCGCTAGGATGTGGGTGAACTCATTGCCTGAGAGGGTGATAGAGTCAAGGTGGGGGGCTGGTAGCTTTGTCTCGCCCAGGTAAAAAGTTTGGAATGTCTTGGTGTGTACCAACTACTGCCCTTTCAGGTCTACCAGTAGGCAGTGCGTCCGGAGAAAGTTTGCGTCCAGGAGTGGTTGTGCCGCCGCCACCAGCGTGAAGCAGCTGTTGCCAAAACGGAGAGGGATCGTGTGGGCGCTAAACATCCAGATGTTGCCGCTGTCTGCTGCCCCCAGGGCCAAGCCTGGCTTCCTGTTCTGGGTATTATAGGATTGGGGGGGGGGGGTGGGTGGGAAGTATGTTGACCTCTGCTCCCATGTCTGCCAGGAAATGCTGAACTGAGAATGTGCCCCAGACGTATAAGAGGCTGTCTCACTGGCAGCTGCCATGGCCATCACTGACAGCTGGCCAGGGTGTTTCCCTGAATCATGCAGGGGTCCAGCATCGGGGGTGGGGGGGGCCTGTACCCCATCGTTGCTGGATGAAACGTCACTGTGCATCAGCAGAGTCCACATGCCTTTCCTTCATCATTGGTCACTGCGTGCGGGGCCCAGCGATTTGCTCTACTGATGCACATCCTCCCAGGCTGCGACTTTCCGGGGGTCCTCGTTGGCAAGCAGCTGTCGGACATCCTCAGGCAGTTGCTGTAGAAAGATTATTGCTCAGAGGGCAAGCAAGAGTTGTGCCCCTTGGCCAAAGCCAGCTCATATCACTCATGAGGACGAGTGGGGCCGTCCCCCAGGCTGTCCATGTGCAGCCTGCACCTTGAGAGCCTGTACGTGCAGGTTGACAGGGCCTCAGATTGGCCCTGTTCTGGAAGCTGCTGTGGGAAACCAGCGATCCTTGCTGCAGTGACCTGGACTACTGAACTCACCTCAAAGTCGTGGAGATCTGCTGCAGTTTGAAATTGGGCTTCTGCCACACCAGTGGTTGCAACGTCCAGAATGTTGAAACTGCCTGGATCGTAGACAAATCAATCATCTTTGGGTCCAAATTTCGTTCGGGGTCACCCGAGGCACGACTGCAGACCGAGGCGCGACTGCAGAGGAGAGAAGAACAACACACGTGGGTGTAAGTGAAGTCAAGACTGATTTATTGATCTCCCTAACCCTGGATTTATAGACCCAGCTTCCCCCACATTGGGCCTGGCATTATGGCCGCTGCGGGCAGATGTGACATCTCAGGAGAGCTGGCCTTTGATTGATTGGGGATCCCGCCGTGCAGACTCTAGGCCAATGAAGGCCATCTTTCTGAGCTTGCTGGATTAGTCTGCCATTTTGAATACTAGTTTGCTTGCCAGGTAGCGGGGTGCACTGAATCTCCTGTTTCTGAATCCCTCCATGTCCTTCCTCCTCAACTCCCCCCCGCCCCACTCACTGCCCCTCCCATAGTACTCTCTCCTCAATGCCTCTCCCTTCCCACCGCCCCTCCCTCCTCACTCACTGCCCTTCCTGCGCTCCCTCCTCAAAAACCACTCCCTCCTCATTGCCCCTCACCACCCCTCCCTCCTTAGCCTGTCCCTCCCTCCTCATTGACCCTCCCTTCTCTGCCTCACCCTCCTCACCACCCCCCTTCCTCCTCACTGCCCCTCCCAAGATCTGCACTTCCCCTGATCACCCCTTCAAAGGTCTGGGACACAACCCTCTGACTGTTTCTGATTCAATTCCACCCCCCCCCCCACCCCCACCACCTACAGATGATCGTCTGAACCTGACGTCTAGCCCAGCTTTCAATGCCAAACCCATCTCACTGCTGCAGGGAAGGTCAGTGATGCAGAGAGAGTGCCTCGTGGTTCTGGAACTCTGCCCCTAATGACTCAGCAAGGACAACAGTGCAGCGATGTGGGCTTCAGGGGTACAAATTGCAGTGCAAAACCAAGCCATCCATGCAGCCGCCGCTTTCTGAAAGGTCTTGGTGTCTGCTTGTCTATATTTAGACGGTGTTGTTTAATCATGCTCGCTGTTATCAATTCAGCCAGCTGTGCAGAGCAGCACAAATCAATGCTTTGTTTAACATGTTCATCACCGTACCCTGCGCCTCAGATTTCAGATTTATTCCCAGATTACATACGTGACATCACGTACAACCCTGAGATGCTTTTCCCTGCGGGCCAGGCAGAATTACTACTTATTGGCAGTTCAGAGAAAAAAAACAAATAAAGAAATGTAAACAAACTGATTGTGAAATACAGAGAGAAAAAAAATCAATGAGTTTGTCGTTGAGGAGTCTGATGGTGGCGGGGTAGCAGCTGTTCCTGAACCTGGTGGTGTAGGTCTTGTGGCCCCTAGACCTCTTTCCTGATGGCAGCAGTGGGAACAGAGTGTGTGCTGGGCGGGGTGGGTCCTTCGTCCCTTTTCCACTGTTTATGGGAATTTACTGGGAACAGGGTCCAGTGGAAAAGGGACGTTGTCTAAATTTCGTCAGAGTCAAATGACGTCATTTCATGCTAGGGATTGACCGCCTCCACCCCTACTCCTATCCCCGGTGTTTGCAGATGCTGGCGTGCTGATAAAACCAGTGGAAAAGGGACAGCAGAAAATCATCCGTTTCCAGTCGAAGGTCGAACACAACGATCCCCAGGAATGAGTTGTGTTCATGGAAAAGCCATTAGTCTCCCAGTTAAGGGTGGCCTAGTGAGTGTCTCAGTTAAGGGTGGCCCCAGTGGAAACAGCACATAGGGCTTCCTATCCCAGGACAATTAACTGGGATCCCAGTAGAAAAGGGCTTAGATCAGTGGTTCTGAACCTTTTTCTTTCCACTCACATCCCACTTTAACTAATCCCTGTGGCATCCATACTCTGTGATTAGTAAGGGATTGGTTAAGGTGGGATGTGAGTGGGAAGGGAAGGTTGAGAATAACTGGTCTGGACCCAATTGTTACTGAAATATTTTGCTTGAGAAAAATTGTTGTTGGCCCATTTCCTCTGAAACGGTGCACATAACGAGTCAATGAGGGACGATTAAAACAGTGGGTTTCCAACTTTTTCTTTCCAGGGATGACTTAATGTGGGATGTGAGTGTGGAGAAGAAGTTTGAGAACCCCTGGCTTAGATGATGGCTGCTGCTGCTCTCTGCTGGCAGCGTTCCCTGTTCTCAGTGGTGGGGAAGGTTTTGTCCTGGACAGTGACCATGACCTATTTGCAGGGCTCTGTGCTCAGGGATACTGGCGTCCCCATACCTAACTGTGATACAGCCGGTCCTTCTTGCCAATGGACAGGTTTTCCTGCCAGTCACCCTGCCTCTGCTAGGTTTCTGTACGGTAGAGGAATCCACATCACCAGCATTGAATGGAAATGGGAAGAAGGGACAGTGGGGTCCCAGAGTGGTGGGGCCAGTTGAAAGAACAGGGGTGTCTTGTCCTGCGGTTCCGTGGTGAGATGTGCTCGATGGCGGACTCCTGCGTTGGGATGGCTGCCCTCGTGGAGGGAGATCGGCACCTAGATGGCACTGTGGCCATGATTCGCCCTCTCCTTGACCCCTTCCCAATTTGTACGCCCCACTGGGACTTGTCCCACACACCCCTAGAACATGTCCCACCTGCACCCCCCTCCCCCACTATCCCCACCCTTGTCGCACCCAATCCCCACATCCCAGACCTATCCCACACCTGGATTGATCCTACACCCGGATTAATCCCACACCCGGATTATATCCCACACCCCGAATCAATCCCACCACGCCCTGGATCTATCCTACACCTAGATCCATCCCACACCCACATCTATCCCACAACCCCCCTCCCCCACTATCCCCATCCTTGTCGCACCCAATCCCCACATCCCAGACCTATCCCACACCTGGATTGATCCTACACCCGGATTAATCCCACACCCGGATTATATCCCACACCCCGAATCAATCCCACCACGTCCTGGATCTATCCTACACCTAGATCCATCCCACACCCACATCTATCCCACAACCAGATCAATCCCATACCTTGATATATCCCACACCTGGATCTATCCCAGACACACACCCACACCCGTATCTATCCCAGACCTAGATCTATCCCACTCTTGTATCTACCCCATACCAGGATCTATCCCACATCCAGATCTATCCAACCCCTGGATCTATCAGAGACCCAGATCTATCCCACACCAGTTCCCACGCCCCGGAGAACTTTTCATTATTCACTCCCAGCGCATGTGTGAACCTGATTAGACCCAGCATTTATTGCCCATCCCTGAAGAAGGTGGGTGGGGGTGGGGCTGTCTCTTGGACCCACTGCAGTCCCTGGGGTGAAGGGACTTGCATGGCACTGCTGAGGATGGGCAGTCCAGGGTTAAGACCCCGTAGAAGAAGAAGGAACAGTGACGGATGGTGTTTGACTGGGAGTGTGTGCTTGGACCATGACCGAACACGATTCAGTGGGAGGTCTCGGGGCAGTGAAGGGAGGGTAGACTCCCAGCTTGTGTGAGTGAAGAGGGGATGAGAGGCCAGCGCCTGTTTCCCAGGGTGGTAATAGAAATACCAGAGGACGTCTGTACAAAGTGAAGGGAAGGAAGTTTAGGGGGAGGTGTGAGGGGTACGTTTTTTACACAGAGAGTTGTGGGGGCCTGCAATGTCTTGCCAGGGTTGGTGCTGGAGGCTGAAACATTTGGGCCATTTAAGAGACAGGCCCGTGAATGGAAGGAAAATAGAGGGTTACGGGGTAGGGAGGATTTAGATTTTTTTTTGGTAGGAATATATGGGTCAGCACGACATTGAGGGCCAAAGGGCCTGTACTGTGATGCAAATAGGTAATGCTGGAACCAATTAGCTGGTCAGGCAGTGACTGTTAAGTCACGTTTATTGTCCTCTGGTTGCAAAAGTACAACCCGACGAAATAGTGTTCTGTGGTTACCAGCGCAAAACCTGCAGACACACACCCAGACTTAAAACACAGATGGACACACAGTACATATAGAGGACAAGTCTTCATATAAATAAATAAATAAATTTTATTTTGTGAATATGAGAATCTCGGAGGGTGAGTGTGAGCAGTTTCTTTGGTCGTTCAGTGTTTTCATTCACTGTGGGAAGAAGCCGTTCCTCAGCCTGGTGGTGCTGGCACTGATCCTCCTGAATCTCTTCCCCGACGGGAGCAACTGGAAGATGCCATGAGTGGGGTGGAAGGTGTCCTCCATGATTTTGCCTGCCCTCTTCAGACAGTGATATCAGTAGATCACGTCGATAGGAGATGGGAAGCATTTCAACGCTCTTCTGAATGAGAAGAAACCTTTCTCTCACCAGTGACTCAGCCTGACTTTATTTCAGATTTATGGAATCTGCAGTGAAAATGCTGGTCAGCAGAATCTGAGAGCATCCATCTCCCTGCTGAGTCATCGGCCCATTCCCAGGACTTGCAGTTCAATGCAGAGTTGCAGTGACTAATGGCTTACTGGCAAATAACCTGGCCCCAATCATTATAGAACATTAACACCAGGACTCTGGCCCTCATCAGAAGACAGCACAGTGTTCCATCCATCTCTCTCTCTTTCCCCCTTCCAACTCCCTGTGTATGTATCTTTCCCTTCCTTCTCTCTCCTTCCCGCACTCTCAGCTATTATCCTCTCCTCCACCCCTTCACTCTCTCCCCTTTTTACACATGGTTCTGTGACTTAGTGTCTATGTCACAGACTGTACATGTGTCTCTGAATTTGTGTTTACCATATATACCTGTGTAATATACCATTTAAAAGTCTACCCCACCCCCCTATTTTTAGCCCTGACCGCCCATCCATCTGATCTGCAGATGCCCCAACCATGGATCCTTTCCCCAGCTGCCCACCCCTCCGAGCTCCCGATGCCCCGGCCATCTGCCCATCCAAGCTCCTGATGCCCTGGTCGCCTGGTATCCGAGTTCCTAATGCCCCAAACGTGGATCCTCGCCCTGGCCACCTGCACATCCAAGTTCCAGACGTCCCAAACACAGACTGGTCCTGGCCATCTGAGCTCCTGGCACCTTAAATGATGCATTGTGGATAGTGTGCTGTGCAGTGAACAAAAGAAAAAAAAAACACACAGATGCTGTGAGTGAGTTGAACCAACCAACGGACTTTACTGGAACTCTCCGAGAGGTTATCAGCACGACTCCCATGATTCTTGTTGGCCCCTGCCACTGGGACCATTGTCAGCCCAGTGTGACCCTGCACCTCTGTGACCTGGTTGGCTTGTGGATCAGTGCAGCCCGCTACAGTACATACTTACTGTGGTCAAATGTAATATTCATATAAAAGTCGAACCCCCACCCCCCCCAAATTTGACCTGAAAAATCGGTCCCCAAAACATTCGATATTTCTAGGTGCATATCTTTGTGTCTGTGATGTGTGTCTGTGTGTTTATGTGTCTGTGGCATGTGTGTGTGTTTGCTGTATGTGCATGCATGTGTGTGTGACATGTGTATGAGTGCGGGTGTGTGTTTGTCACATGTGCGTGTTTGTGTGTGTGAGCGCCAAGTCCTGGTGATGCGGACCTCAAGGCCACTCGGAATGGGACCGAGCATTGTGACAGCAATGGGAACCTCGTTCATCCACCAGGAGGGAGCGGGAGCCTGGATACATAGTTAAGACATCACCCAAACTCCCCTACCTACCCCATCAGGTGCCTCCTAATTCCCCCCCTCCCCCAACTGTGGTTCCCACATTAGTCTTGTCAGTCAACTCAGGACCCACAGGGGAGTCACGTGATGGAGTAGTGGCCGGACGGTGAACTCCAGCCCTCTCCAGAAAAGTCGGAAAAATCAAAGGAAAACACAAAGGCACAAAAATAAAAATTAAAGTAAAGTGAGTATAAAGGTGGAAAGAAGATAGCGACGAAAAAAGAAAAATCGAAACCAACGGTAAGAAGAGAGGAAGAGAAGACAACGGAAGAAGAAGGAGAAGGCCTTACCTGTTCGAAGAGGCCCGCGGTGGAGAGAGAAACCCGCTCCCTCAGGTCGGTAGAAAGTGGACTACAAAAATGGCTCGCTGAGCCGAGTAAAAGTGCGCAACCGCGCATGCAAAAAAACACACCGACGGGAGGGGTGACCAGCTGGGGAGTCGATCTCCACAGCCGGCAATGACAGCTGCAGAACAGCTGCAGCAAGAGGAGAACACAGAAGACAACGAAAACAAGAAAGAAGAGAAGAAAAGGACAAAAAAGAAACAACAGATGGCCAACCCAGAGGAAGAAGAAGAGGAAGAGGAAGAGTACAGTGAAATAGAAGAAGGAGGGAAAGGCAAAACTCAGGACCCACAGAACTGGAGAGCGACCATGTCGGCCTCAATCCTCAGGGATTGATTCAAAGGAATGGAAGAAAATAGCATTTGCATGTGTGTGAGCACGTGTGCATTAAAATATTTGTGTGTGCTTTTGATTTGTGTGTGTGTATGTGTGCATTGGTTCCAGTTTGTGTGCTTGGGCATTTCCATACATGTGCTTGTGTGAAAGTGCATAATTGTGAGTGTTCACATGTGCACCCCCGAGCATAAAGCCCTGCAAAAAGTGGTGAACACACCCCAGGACATCACAGGCAAAACCCTCCCCACCATCAAGAACATCGACGGGGAACGCTGCGGTTGGAGAGCAGCAGTGATCATCAAGGATCCACCCCACCCAGCACACGCTCTGTTCTCACTGCTGCCATCAGGAAAGAGGTCTGGAGGCCACAAGTCTTGCACACTCCAAGTTCAGGAATAGCTGCTCCCCCTCCACCATCAGACTCTTCAACGACAAACTCAATCAGGGACTTATTTACGGACTCTGACGTGCACTTTATTGATTTTTCTCTCTCTGTTTTGCACAGTCAGTTTGTTTACATTTCTTTATCTGTTTACACCTGTATGTTGTGTACACTTTTTTTTGGATTACCAATAAGTGGTAATTCTGCCTGGCCCGCAGGAAAAAGAATCTCCGGGTTGTATGTGATGTCATGTATGAATGACAATAAATCTGAACTGTACTTGACTGGATAGGGTGTAAAACAAAGCTTTGTGTACTTTGGAGAATGGGACAAATAAATGAGTCAGTTCATTGAAGGAGCAGTGACCACCATATTGTACATGGCCACAAGGCCAGATCAGCTGCGCTGGGCTGGGACCTTGCTTGGAACCACTTCATCAAAGCAGCTGTACAGAAGGCATGCTCATGTCTCTGGTTTCTAAGAAGTCTGAGGTAATTCAGCACATCGCACTTGTACGGATGCACTGTGGTTGCATCACGGCCTCATTGGGGCCAGGAGCGCAGAGGTCATGGAAACTTTGTAAATGAGGAGGTTAAAAAATTCCCAGATGCAAAGGGAATGTCCTCATGCAGGATAACCTGATGGTAAACTTGCAGGTCAAGTTGGTGGTGAAGAAGGCAAATGCAACGCTGGCATTCTTTTCAAGAAGTCTAGAATATAAGAGCAGGAATGTGATGTTGGGCTTCGTAAGGCACTGGTGGGACCTCACGTGGAGGATTAAGAGCAGTTTTGGGCTCCTCATTTAAGAAAGGGGCGTGCTGATGTTGGAGAGGGTTCAGAGAAATGAAAGGGTTATCTCACGGGGAGCTGTTGGTCTGGATTCGTTGGAATTTGGGAGAATGAGGGGTATCTCATTGAAACATTTTCAATGTTGAAAGGCTTGGTCAGAGTATATGTAGAAAGGTTGTTCCCCCACGGTGGGAGAGTCCAGGACAAGAGACTTCAGGATTGAAGAGTGTCCACTCAGAACAGAGACATGGAGGAATTTCTTCAGCTGGAGGACGATGAATCTGTGGAATTTGTGGCCATAGGCAGTTGTGGAGGCCAGGTCATTGGGTGTATTTAAGGCAGAGATTGATGGGTTCTTTATTTTTAAACTTTATTTATTCATTCAAAAAACAAATAATATGACATATACAGCAATTAAACATGAACATGAACTTTTTTTTTATAGAAAAGAAAATAACCCCCCCCCCACTCTTCAGCCAACTCTCCTAAGGAGAGCCATAAAAAAAGAAAAAATAATATTTAAAAAAAGTTAAATATACATATTAAAATCTAATCAATATAAATTGAAATGTAAATATTGAGTATAACAGCCACTTATTAATAAAAAAAATAATTATGCGAAACATACGTAATTTTTTCCATTATTAAACAAAATTTCATCTCATTATGCTATCTATTAATATCAATCATATTTGTATCTTTCCACCTACTAGCAATACATTTTTTCACTACTGATAAAGCTAAATATACAAAAGCAAGCTGGAACTTATCTAATCCCAAACCTTTCAGAGGTTGCAAACTACCCAATAAAAAGACTGTTGGATCTAAAACTAGTTTAATCTTATACAGGTATTCTAAAAACAATTGAATTTTCTTCTAAAAAGATTGTATATGTATACATAACCAAACAGCATGAAAAAATGTTCCAACCGTATCACCACATCTGAAACACAAATCTGATTCATTAAAACCATATTTTAAAAAATTTTCAGGTGTCAAATATAATTGATGTAAAAAATTGTAATTAATTATTGCATAACGTGCATTTATCATTCTAGTTACACTATCATAACAGATATCTGACCAATCATCTTCAGAAAAAATAAAACCAATATCTGCTTCCCATTTAATTTTAGATCCCAACCTTTTTTATCCATACCATCCTGTAATATTTGAGGGATTAATGGGTTCTTGATTAGCCAGGCATCAAAGGTGATGGGGAGAAGACTGGGGAGTTCAGGCCAAGAGCCATTAAACATTCCTCATATGATAACCTTGTCCTCCATGTTGATGCAATCATGAAGAAAGCTCGCCAGCGGCTGTAATTTGTGAAATATTTGAGGAGATTCGCTATGTCATCAAAGACCCTACAGGTAATTGGAGAGCATTCTGACTGGTTGGATCACCATCTGGTAATGGAGGGGCCAATGCTCAAGACGGAAGGACTATAGAGAGTTGTGAACTCGGCCAGCGCCATCATGAGCATCAGTCTCCGTTCCATCGAGGCAGCCTCTATCCTCCAGGACTCGGGGGTGGGGGGGAAGAGGAGGAGAGGATAAAGGGAGGAGAGGATAAGAAGAGGATAAGGGGAGGAGAGGAGAGAAGGAAGAGGGAGGAGAGGGAGATTGGGAGAGGAGAAGAGGAGGGAGGGAGAGAAGAGAAGGGAGGGGAGGAGAGCAGGAAGGGGAGAAGAGAAGGAAGGGAAGGGGAAGAGGAGAGAAGGAAGAGAGGGGAGAGGAGGGAGCAGAGGAGAAAAGGGAGGGGAGAGGAAGAAGGGGAGGGAGGGAGAGAGGAAAGGGGAAGGAGAGATGGAGGGGAGGGCAAGGAGAGAAGGAAAGGAGGGAGGGAGAAGAGTGAGGAGAAAAAGGGGAGGGAGGAGGAAGGGGAAGGAGAGAGGGAGGAGAGGAGAGAGGAAGGGAGAGAAGGAAGGAGAGAGGGAGGGGAGGAGGGAGGGCGAGGAGAGAAGGAAGGGGAGGAGGGAGGGCGAGGAGAGAAGGAAGGGGGTAAGGACACGCCAGAGGCGGCCACTCGGACCTGAAACCCTGCCCGCATCTTCCGGAAATAATGTTGCCACTCTACTTGTTACATGTCAATATCCTCGTGACGTAGTGGCTGCTCATTGGCCGTCGGTGATGTCATTCCAGCAGATCCGGGTCCTTCTGACTCTCTCGGTGTTTTATTTTCTTTGCGCAATTGCCCTCCTCCCTCCTTCGGGCTTTGCGCCACTTCCGCGATCCCCTGCTCCAAATCCAGGAAGGAAAGAGGGAGGGGAGGATTTTCTTTTCATCTGTAAACCGCCCAAATTCCCACCCTCTTACTCAACCCCCCCCAATCCCCTGTAATTTAAAATCCCCCTTTAAATACGGGGGGGGGGGGGTTTGTATGTTTGCAAGCGGGGAGTCTTTCCTTAGCGTCCCTGGGAAGGGACGGATTAATTCTATATTGTCCGTTTAACGTTTAAAACAAAGTGTTGCGGGGGGTGTCAGAGCGTTTGGAGATGGCACGACTCGGGAGCGAGTAACTCGGATCAGGATAGAGGGTGAGTAGCCTGGGGTGGGGGAGGGCGACTTTCCAATCGCATCCCTTTCACACTTCACTTTGTAATCCGTGTCCACCACGTCGAAACCAAACCCCCCCCCCACCTCAAATGGCTCTGACCAGCAACCACCTCTCTTTCCCCACCCCCCATCTTCCGCGGTTCCTTCTGGTTTTATCCACCTCCCCTCCCCCTCCACATCTCTCCCACACCGATTCTCACTCTGGCTTGGGGTTTACCATCCCCTCTGGCCTTCCCATCTCTGAGATGGAGCGCTTAGTCCTCCGCAGAGGCCTCACCTTCGTCCCCCTCTGCCCCAACTGTGGACGCCACGATGCCAAACTGTTCTTCCTTCGCCTCTGTCTCCAGGCCTAACTCTCTACACCCTCATCCCACCCCCCCAAGACACCTTCTCCCACTTAAAGACTTCTTCCTCTTGCTGGACACCTTGCCCTGGCCAGCTGCCCACTCTAGATCTTATTAATTCCAATTGCTGCAGGGAAATCAACCGTCTCAACTTCAGCGCCCCCGGCCCCCGGCCCCCGGCCTCTCCCCCCGGCCCCCGGCCCCCGGCCTCTCCCCCCGGCCCCCGGCCTCTCCCCCCGGCCCCCGGCTCTCCCCCCGGCCCCCGGCCTCTCCCCCCGGCCCCCGGCCTCTCCCCCCGGCCCCCGGCCTCTCCCCCCGGCCCCCGGCCTCTCCCCCCGGCCCCCGGCCTCTCCCCCCGGCCCCCGGCCTCTCCCCCCGGCCCCCGGCCTCTCCCCCCGGCCCCCGGCCTCTCCCCCCGGCCCCCGGCCTCTCCCCCGGCCCCCGGCCTCTCCCCCCGGCCTCTCCCCCCGGCCCCCGGCCTCTCCCCCCCGGCCCCCGGCCTCTCCCCCCGGCCCCCGGCCTCTCCCCCCCGGCCCCCGGCCTCTCCCCCCGGCCCCCGGCCTCTCCCCCCGGCCCCCGGCCTCTCCCCCCGGCCCCCGGCCTCTCCCCCCGGCCCCCGGCCTCTCCCCCCGGCCCCCGGCCTCTCCCCCCGGCCCCCGGCCTCTCCCCCCGGCCCCCGGCCTCTCCCCCGGCCCCCGGCCTCTCCCCCCGGCCCCCGGCCTCTCCCCCCGGCCCCCGGCCCCTCCCCCCGGCCCCCGGCCCCTCCCCCCGGCCCCCGGCCCCTCCCCCCGGCCCCTCCCCCCGGCCCCCGGCCCCTCCCCCCGGCCCCCGGCCTCCCCCCCCCCGGCCCCCGGCCTCCCCCCCCCCCGGCCCCCGGCCTCCCCTCCCCCCGGCCCCCGGCCTCCCCCCCCCCGGCCCCCGGCCTCCCCCCCCCCGGCCCCCGGCCTCCCCCCCCCCGGCCCCCGGCCTCCCCCCCCCCGGCCCCCGGCCTCCCCCCCCCCGGCCCCCGGCCTCCCCCCCCCCGGCCCCCGGCCTCCCCCCCCCGGCCCCCGGCCTCCCCGCCCCCGGCCTCCCCCCCCCCGGCCCCCGACCTCCCCCCCCCCCCCCGGCCCCCGGCCTCCCGCCCCCGGCCTCCCCCCCCGGCCCCCGGCCTCCCGCCCCCGGCCCCCCCGGCCCCCGGCCTCCCCCCCCCCCCGGCCTCCCCCCCCCCCCCGGCCTCCCCCCCCCCCCCGGCCTCCCCCCGCCCCCGGCCTCCCCCCCCCCCCCCGGCCCCCGGCCTCCCCCCCCCGGCCCCCGGCCTCCCCCCCCCCCCCCCGGCCTCCCGCCCCCGGCCTCCCGCCCCCGGCCTCCCCCCCCCGGCCTCCCCCCCCCGGCCCCCGGCCTCCGGCCCCCGGCCTCCCCCCCCCGGCCCCCGGCCTCCCCCCCCCGGCCCCCGGCCTCCCCCCCCGGCCCCCGGCCTCCCCCCCCCCGGCCCCCGGCCTCCCCCCCCCGGCCCCCGGCCTCCCCCCCCCGGCCCCCGGCCTCCCCCCCCGGCCCCGGCCTCCCCCCCCCGGCCCCCGGCCTCCCCCCCCCGGCCCCCGGCCTCCCCCCCCCGGCCCCCGGCCTCCCCCCCCCGGCCCCCGGCCTCCCCCCCCCGGCCCCCGGCCTCCCCCCCCCGGCCCCCGGCCTCCCCCCCCCGGCCCCCGGCCTCCCCCCCCCGGCCCCCGGCCTCCCCCCCCCGGCCCCCGGCCTCCCCCCCCCGGCCCCCGGCCTCCCCCCCCCGGCCCCCGGCCTCCCCCCCCCGGCCCCCTTCCCTCATGTATCTAAAGTGCGCTGTTTGTCCTGCTGAGTTTCTCCATTATTGTTTTTTTACTCCCCTCCCTGGTTGAAGGACATATGCCAGTCGGTGCCTCCCTCTCCTCTCCCAGGCAGGAAGGCTTTCTCTGGGTGGTCGGGTTGGGGTTTATTCAACTGAATGCTGGTTATGGCAGGGACCTACACACACATGTGTGATAGTCACCAGGGCACTGAACCTGAACAGTTTAAATTGCTGTCACTGCAGATGCAGGGAGTTGGGACACATTTGTCTCAGACATAAGGAATAAGAGGAGGTTTAGCCTGAAAGTGGCGTCACAGGTGGACAGGGTTGTCGAGAGAGCTTTTATACATTGGCCTTCATAAATCAAAAGTATTGAGTCCAGGAGCTGGGATGTTGTAAAGTTGTACAAGACATCGATGAGGCCAAATTTGGAGAATTGTGTGCAGTTTTGGTCACCGAACTGCAAGAAAGATCTCAATCAGATAGAAAGAGGGCAGAGAAAATTTACTGGGATGTTGCCTGGACTTCAGGAACTGAGTTACAGGGAAAGGTTCAACAGGTAGGGACTTTATTTCTTGGAGTACAGAAGAATGAGGGGAGATTTGATGGAGGTTTACAAGACTATGAGAGGTATGGACAGTTAAATGGGGGGGGAGATAAATATGAGAGGACATGACTTTAGGGAGAAAGGGGAAATGTTTTGGGGGACATGAGGGGAACTTCTTCACACAGGGAGCAGTGGGGGTGTGGAACGAGCTTCCAGCTGAAGTGGTGAATGTGAGCTCAATTTTAACATTAGAGAAGAATTTGGACAGGTTGATGGATGGGAGGGATGTGGAGGGCTATGGACTGGTTACAGGTCAGTGGGGCAAGGCAGGAAAAAAGTTCAGCACAGATGAGATGGGCCTGTTTTTGTGCTGCAATATTCTAAACTTCTAGGAGTAGACCAATCAGCCTATCAAGCCTGCTCTCCATTCAATGAAATCATGATTGATCTGATGAGAGGCTCATCTCCACCGACCGGCCTTTTCCCCATATCCGTTAATTCCCCCACGATGTAAAAATCTACCCAACCTGGTCTTAAATATATTTACTGAGGTCGCCTCCACTGCTTCAATGGGCAGAGAATTCCACAGATTTCCCACCCTCTGGGAAAAGCAGTTCCTCCTCATCTCCGTCCTAAAACTACTCCCCTGGATCTTGAGGCCATGTCCCCTTGTTCTGGTCTCCCCCACCCATTGGAACAACTTACTTGACCTCTGCTTTTATAATTTTTTGCATTTCTATCAGATTCCCTCTCATTCTTATAATCCCAGAGAGTTCAGTCCCAGGCGACTCAATCTCTCCCCACAGACCAACCCCTCATTTCTGGAATGAACCTGGTGAACCCCCTCCGCACTGCCTCCAAAGCAGTCCATCCTTCCTCGAGTAAGGAGACTAGAACTGCACCCAGTTCTCCAGATGCAGCCTCACCAGGACCCTGTACAGTGGCAGCAGAACCTCCCTGCTCCTAAACTCAATTCCTCCAGCGATGAGGGCCAACGTTCCATCTGCCTTCCTGTTAACCTGCTCCATCTGCAAACCAACCTTTAGCGATTCATGCATCAGCAGATGAGGCAGATTTAAAGTTAAAATTAAATTTAGATGTAGAGCACAGAAACAGGTCCTTTCGGCCCACGAGCCTGTGCTGTCCATTTCCACCCAATTAACTTACAACCTCCAGGGAAAACCCACGCAGACACAGAGAGAACAGACAGACTCCTTACAGACAGTGCGACTCAAACCCCAGACCCATTCGCTAGCGTGTTAACAGCGTTTCGCTAACTGCCCCACCCAGTCATAATTTATACAGCCGGCCATACACAGGCCCTTCAGCCCAATTGGTAGCATTCTGGACTAGCCCCCCATTTCCCCAGATTCGGTCCGTGTCCTAAACCCTTCCTGTCCACATTGTCTTTTGGATGCCAGAACCGTCCTGCTTCTGCAGCTCCCCTCTGGCAGCTCGTTCCAGTACAGACCATCTGAGGGAAAAGGTTGCTCCCAGGTCTGTCTTAAACCTCTTCCCACCCCCACCTCCTCGAGTTCTCGAACAGTGATTTTTCAAACCTTTTCTTTCTACTCACGTCCCTCATAACAATCCACACCAATGGCGTAGGGATTATTTTGGGTGGTATGTGAGTGGAAAGAAAAAGGTTTGAAAACCACTGACCTAGAATAATTACCTTGCAAAAATCTGCGTGTTTACTTTGTTCAAGACCCTCACCGTAGGGAGGTTCTGGTTGGGGGGGGGAAATGGGGATGATGATGCTGCCACAAGGGACTCTGCCCCTCTCTTTTTTCTTGCCCCGCCACTTGGTTCTGGGCCTCTCACCAGTCTTCCTGCGAGACCATTGGGGCAGAAATCGGCCATTCAGCCCTTCAAGACTGCCCCGCCATTTAATCATGAGCTGATCAGTTTCCCCACTCGGCCCCCACTGCCCGGCCTTCTCCCTGTAACCTTCGATCCCCTGGCTAATCGAGAACCTGCCTTAAATACCCCCAACGACCTCATTTCCAGGGCCACCCGTGGCCACACGTTCCACAGACTCACAATCCTCTGGCTGAAGAAATTTCTCCGTGTCTCTGTTTTAAATTGACGCCCTTTTATCCTGAAGTTGTGCCCCTTTGTCCTGGACTCCCCCGACTGTGGGGAAACATCCTCGCCACATCGACACAGTCCAGCCCTTTTAGCATTCTAAATGCCTCTATGAGGGCCCCCCCATCCCTCTGTACCCCATCGAGTCCAGTCCAAGGACCGACAATCATTCCTCATAACTTAACCCTTTCATTCCTGGCATAATTCTACTAAACCTTCTCTGAACCCTCCCCAACATGTCCTTTCTCAAATACGGCACCCAAAACTGTCCACAGTCTTCACGTGAGGTCTCTCCAGTGCTTTATAGAGTCTCAACGTCACACCCCTGCTCATGTACACAATCCCTTTAGAAATGAATGTCAACATTGCATTCGCCGCTTTCACCACCAACTCAACATGAGCATCGACCTTCAGGGGATCCTGCACGAAGGCTCACAGGTCCCATTGCGCCATTGAATTTTCTGTCCATCCAAATAATATTTGGCCCACCAAGGTGCATGACCCCACACTTGCTGATGTTGTAGCTCATCTGCCACCTCGTTGCCCATTCGCACCATCTCTCCAAGTCTCTTTGCAGCCGCCCCGTGCCCTCAGCCCCACCGCCCCCACCACCTATTTTGATTCTCACATTGTTTAGCTTCACGTGCGGCACCATGTCAAAGGCCTTTCGAAAGTCCAAATGTACAAAGTTGTGACTGCGGTTACAGTTGCCCCGGGGAATGGGGGGGGTGTTGCAAGGA